>NC_056524.1:184341105-184372737 GCF_019175285.1 Sceloporus undulatus
GCCGTTTTCAGAAAAGATCTACTGTTTAATATTGCTTAAAAAAAGTTGAACAAATACCATCTAGTAAGTATTTGAATTTCCTGACAAAGGACATTTTATAGGCCAGGGATAGAGAAGAAAATAATTTTGTTCTCACTGTAACAACGATATATTTAAATTTGCATGTTCAAAAAAGTATGGAGATCAAAACACAGTAATCCTTCAAAAATTGCATAGTTCCAGCATTTCTATGAAGCTGGGTTTTGCAAGTAAAGCATGCTTAGAAAAATGTGCAAATTAAGGAAAAACACTTATGAAAACACATAGATTTGTGATAATCTGTTATTATCATTAATATTACTAACATACTTTTTGTATATTTTGAACTGTGTTTTTATTGTATTTTTTTGTCTTTTGTATGCCACCTTGAGTGTCAATGTGGGGAAAGGTCGGATATAAGTATAATGATGGCTAAGTAGAAAACACTGTGCTGCCGGAGCACCCATGTGAGTGACTGCCCGGCTTGAAGCCATCTTCCGAGCATCTTGGGGACATGCATCATCTGTACGCCACACCCCCAAGATGTCCAGAAGCCGGTTTTTTACATCAGTCTGTTTCACCCCTTTATTTGACATGGCTATTTTGCTGTCCAGCAATTGAGATATAAACCTGCATCTAGCCTCTTGGTGGTCTTAGTCTGGGATTTAGATATCCACTTCACATCTGACCCATGGCAGAATTATCACTATCATTTCCATCCATTAGTTCCATTCTAGTTATTTCAATAGAGAGAGCAGATCTCCACATGTGTTGCTTTGTCACTTCCACTAAACAGTATACTACTGTATATCTGCAAGAGCCCAGTGTACATACACATCAGTGTTTATCCAAGGCTCTAGATGTGTGGGACTAAATAAAATCTGATAATCCTACATACAGCTCCAGCAGTACAACAATTCACTGCTGGCTGTTAATTACAGTGGTACCTCGGGTTACGAAATTAATTCGTTCCGCGGCTAATTTCGTAACCCGAAAAACCTTCGTAACCTGAATTGCCATAGGCGCTAATGGAAAAAAAGCCGCGGCTCTGCCGCGGCTCCATTGAAAATAGCGCCAAGGTTTTTTCGTAACCCGAAAAAACCTTCGTAAGCCGAAACAATAAATCCCTATGGGATTTTTTCGTATCCCGAAAAATTCGTAAGCTGGGTAATTCGTATCCCGGGGTACCACTGTATAGGAATTTGAGTTCAACGGTTAAAGCCTAAATATCCCAAGTCTCATCTTGAAAGCTAAGCAGGGCCAACCTGGGGTACTACTTGGAAGGAAGTAGTACAATGGATGCTGTAGGCTATATTTCAGAGGAAGGAACTGGCAAAACCATTTCTGAATATTCCTAGTGTAAGAAAACCCTATGAAATTCATGGGATTGCTATAAATCAATAAGCGACTTGAAGGCACATGCACGTGTACAAGCACACACACACACAAACACACACACACAGTTCAACACATTTGGAGGATACCTGGTTGCAAACAGCCATTATAGATCATAATGTCAAAGATCCTGTTTCATATCTCATTGTATTTATTTGTTTAGATCAACCAGACTCATTTATTAACACAAACTTGCCTTTCTCCCTGTGCAGGTGACTTGCTCTCCTGAATAGTGAAACAGAATTTTATAGCAAAGTTATACTAATGTTTTGAAGTAATGTTTCCATGCCCCTACCCTAAACCTCAAGTAATGATTTATTGCTTCTTAATTATAATTTAATATGGCCAATAATATGCCAGATGATTTATGTCACCTTATGTGAGCACAGAAAATCTATTTCTGAAACAAACCATATATCTTCTCCTCTCTTAGCTCTGCTAAGAAAGACTTTAGAAATTTATTACCTTGTGCTACTGTTTAGGCAGATCTAATAGTTCTAATAACAGATCTAATATTAGAGTCAATGTGGCATAGTGGTTTGAATATTGGACTAGGACTCTGGAGACCAGGGATTAAATCCTGGCTCAGTCATGTAAACCCACTGGGTGACCTTGGGCAAGTTACACTCTCTTGGCCTTAGAGGATGGCAATGGCAAACACCTCTGAAGAAACTTGCCAAAAAGATAAAATAAAATGATAGGGTCGCTATAATTCAGAAATTACTTTGAATGCACACAACAACAACAATAGTTCCATGTATAAAATCTGGCATTGGGGTGTCTTATACTAATCAAGTGCTTTGCAATGTCAACTCATTTTTAAGAGTTTAGGACAAAGAGGTAAAGAGATTTTTTTTTTTGTATCTGTCAAATTCAAAGAGCTAGAGCTAATTTATATGCCATCATTGCATGATTACCATGGCAATGTTAGTCCCTCCAGTTAGTTCCAGTAACATACGTACAGACTGAATGTTTTGGTACTTCCAACCTAGAATTATCCTGCTCCCACCCACCCAATCTTGGCCTCTTACACTGCTGTTGCCAGCACCTCCAACAAAAACCCAATGTGAAGAAACCTGGAGAAAAGCAGGATTGATGTCTCTCATTTTTGTTATTGTTGTACACCTTCAAGTCATGTCAAAATAAGGTGAACTTTCCATAAAAGTTTTCTTGACAAGATTTGTCCAGAGTGGGTTTGCCACAGCCTCTCCATGAAGCTGAAAGAGTTTGCCCAAGGTCTCTTATTCCATTGCCTTACTATGAGGCTGAGACAGTTTGGCCAGGTCACTTAGCCACTTCCATGGCTGAGTGGGATTTATTTGAACCCTGGTCTTCCAGAGTCCCTAGATTGGTACTCAAATCATTATGCCACATCTCTTGTTTACCATTAGAATTCTCCAAGATATTATGCCAGCAGCATGTAGATGGGAAACCATTTTCTCTGTTTTCACACACACACTTTGCAGCCGGAGGGGGGATATGTAGTTTCTCTCTCATTCTGCTGGGATGCTCAGAGTGGTATGCAGTAAGTGAATTCATGGAATTCTTTACATCTAGGCTCCCATGACAACTCTTCCTCTTCAGGTGTCTCTATTATCGTAATCAAGACTATCAGAGAATGGTTACATATCACAAAAACAAAAACAAATTGATATGGATTTTTCTTAAAAATCAGAAAGAATTTGGGATTTTTCCACTTTCATAGGCTGGATGTAACAAACTTTACTCTTTATAAAGCACTCTGTTAATGAAGGGAGTAAAAAAGCTATAACAGGATTAGGGAACATGATTTAAGAATTTTCTATTTCAGAATATCTGCTGTGCAATTCACATGCTGTCTAGAATTTATTGCCGTAGGGAGGAAGGGAAGGAAGAGAAAAGAAATTTTAAAGAAAGAATACAAATAATTTTAAATCCAAAATTTGGACTGATATTTCCCTTCAAGGTAATCAGTGCAAACACTTCGTGAAAAATTCTTTGTTGACTGCAATTCTGAATTTGCATTGAGATGGGAAGAATATTCACATTTTCTCTTCTTCTTTATGAGAAAGGATTTCTCAACACATCTCAACATATAAAATGAACTTTTGAATATTTTCTTTTCTTTTCTTTTTTGCATTTAAAACTTTTTTTGCACAAAATTACATCTCTGCAACACTGAAGAAATCATTCAAGAGAAGAGACTGAAATATTTCCAGTAACTATCTGGTTTATCACAGGGACTAAGACAAGTGACTGTAAGTGCAGAAGCATTTTGTTCAAAGGTCATCACAGTTACAAACTCACTAATTGGCTTAAATGGCAACATCAATACCTAGTTGTGTTCTGATATGTCTGAAGTCATGTGCATGCTATGTCAGACTTTAATGTTATTGAGTCCGCTGGCTTTATGACGGTAACATAAGCGCAAACATTTGTGGCCTATCCTGCACATGCCTGATACATCTGAATCAAACAAGACAGAAACCAGTTTCTGCCTCTTTGGGGGCCAAAAGGCCCGTGCTCCCCCCAGCCTGGAGCCTTCCTGTTTAGACAATGCATGCCAACAGGCCAGGGATGGGCAGACCGGATGCCATTCTGGTGGATCTGGCCCAACCAGTCTTTACCTCAGTCTAAAAAGACTGGCTATTTGCAGCACAGTATCTGGGAAACTCCGCTAGAACAGCCAGTAGAGCAGACAAATGCACTCCACCTTACCTGCTGCCACTGCCACCATTCTACTCACAGGCCCCAGTTGCGGCTTGTGATGTCAGAAGGGGGTGTCTGGTCATGTAGATAATGCCAGGTGACCCCTTTCCAGGCTACAGTGAGAACCTGCAATTAGAACGGCAGTGGTGGCTCTGTAGTGCATCAGTGGGTGGACATCTGAATGCCTGCCCATCACTGCACTGGACCAGGTATGTGTCGGAGGTGGGAACGGGCCAGATCCGCAGGCAGAATATGACAGGGTTGGCCCATTGTATTCTGCCAGTGCATTCAGGCCCAGTCAATCATATGATTACTAGATTGGCAGTAGTATACATATTTTTACCGGCATGCATAAACATGTCAGGTTCACAGGGCTCTTTCCTATCCAGAACATCTTATCTTGTCAAACTGAACAATTCATGTATTCATGACAGTTCTATGGCATCAGAAACAAAATTCCTTCTCAGCCACTGCAGCATAGATAAAGCTTTACATTTGACTACTAGATTCTACCAGTCTTGAGTTTGATTCTTAGCACTGTATTTACTAAACTGATATTTACTAATTTGCTTGAACTTCAAGAGCTGAGTCCTAAGCGGACTGTAGCAAGGAAAGAGGACTTTATTGATGCTCATGATCAATTATTTTTATAAAAAGTTAACACTTTTCAGTGTCCCTTAAGCATTGTTTTAAAAATGGGGGAATCTTAAATGGGATCTACTTATGAAGCATGGAAGCAGTCCTACCTCTACTACTGATTTTGCATCCAGTCGAAAGTTGAAATCTCCAAAGACAAAATATGAAACTCGCTCAAACCGCTGATCTATAATTCTGAAATGGGATACAAGAAAAATATAGATTAAAATACAATATCCTCAGCTGTATGTGAAATAAAATAATCATTACAGTACTTTATATAAATAATACCCTTCAACTAAATAGATAGTTGTAACTGCATACAGATTACATGTGAAGAAGTGCATAGTAACAACTCTGTCCTTGCAAATCTACCATGAGTGGCAATGAGAATATTGTCTCCAAACAGGCACTTGTAGGCATGTGTCTACAACAACTGGTCTAGCATACATCTAGTAGATTGTATTGGCAGAAAAGGACAGTAACCATCTACACATTTCTGTTGTCTATTTTATTTTTATTTTTTTTGCATGGGGCAAGTTTCGATTCATTGCATCAGAAAATAAATATGCAAAGGCTAACCATTAAAGTGGACAGTCATCTATTAAACCAATAACAGTCATCCAGCCATTAAAGTGGACTACTCCAGTTGCCAGCAAAGATAAAAACACAGTACTCCTGAGGCATCAATGGGGATGAAGACAGATTTCACGTACAGCTTATCACAGGTGGTGACTGAATCTACTATATTTGGGGAGGGGGGGATGAAAAAAATGAAATCTACATGTAGGAGATACAACAAAAGGTTGCAATGTGGAGTATTCCTGTATCCTGCTGTTCAATGTTCTAGTAGTCTGTCAATTACACCTCCTTCAGTGATACACCATTTCATATCCTTTCAAACCAAATAGTCAATCAGCATTCCATGGTAACTGAGTACAAATACTCATTAGTTGTCTTAGGGTCCTTCCTTCTCATTCTGTCCCCATAAAGGTTTTCAGTACTTCTTCAAAATAGAGGGCTCTCCCAAATTTGCTAATACCCTCCCCTCTCTTGTATGGATGGTGATGTTTTGGTTATACCAGGACACACAGTGACCTATGAATACTAAAATCAGAGGGATTGATGATGATCAATAGAAAGAAGAACAGTAACAAGAGATATGAAATACTGCTGTTGCTGCTACAACTACTATAGTAATGTTATCATTCTTACTGTATATTACTAAGTCAATTTTTCAAACTTTCTAAACACATTCCTAAGGCATGAACCTGAGGCTGAAGTGCAAAAATTTGAAAAGAGATTTATGAGGGTCCTTAAAAAAATCTTGTTCCAACTTTGACATGAAAGATTATAATAGTTGGACTACTTCAAGGCCCAATTCATCAACAAGTTGAATCCTATCAAAATAGATAGCCTTACTCTTGAGAAAATTCCCTACTGCAAAAGATAAACAACCCCAAAGTCTAGAAAGGAATGAGAAACTCATCTACTGGTTAGTGAAAGAATTTGCATTAAGCAGTTGGGAAGGAAGGTGGGACATCAGAATTGGGTACCTGATTCATTTCCTGTAATATTGTGAGTGATCTCAAAGAGATGAATGGGTTGGAATGAAAACATATGAAAACATGCACTCCTTTAGGTTTTACCTGTTGACAACTATAAATCTCTATAGCTCATCAAATATCAAATATATGCAGGAGGGTTTCCACCCTTCCTAGCAAGACTGGGGAACTTTATAAGTTGCTTTATTGTAATCCTGAATTACAATTTCCTTTTGAACATGCCATGAATCAGAATTTCCTATAAAAGGTTGCAATTAATCACCCAGTGGAGTAATAAATTTCAGTGTGTAAAAAAGAAACCAGCCAAGCCATGTCACCAGCATTAATTTAATGTTTTTCAGTGGGAGGATCTAGTGCTATTTCATGTAGTTCTTATCTGATGCCTATATTACATTATCAAAAATACTGTAACTATCCGTAAGACTTACAACCCAATTATATAATGCTGCCAAATGTCTGATCAAATTACCCATATCAAATTACCCAAACAGATGACTGAGTTATCATTCTAGAAGTTACCCATCATTAGAATAAGAACATAATTCCCTTCAATAAAAACACACAGACACACAGAGTTTCACCTTAATTGAAACAAGTCACATCCCTGTGTTACAGCACTTAATTTGTATACAGAATAATTGAGATGCACAACTTCAGACTTCCAGTTACAGAAGGTTTCTTGTGTAGCAGGCTGAAAAGCTCCAACCTTGGAAATAACACAGTATAGTACTTTTCTGTATAATGAGGTTATAGCAATGATACCTTATTTTCTTACTGTAATGAGTAATGTTTACACATGGATTCTAAAATCTTCTGTTTTTCTATTTTTAAAGTATATTTTTACAAAAGTATATTTCCCCCCTTATTTTCACCATTTCTTCCTTCAAATACGGCCATTAGGATGGACAGGAGCCTGGGAGGGGGACACACGCAGTTGCATATCAGCCATTTGGGTGTGTGCGTCTGTATGTGTGCACTGGGAGCTGATGAACATGATTCACTGTGACAAGAAGCACAGTGATCTGGCTAAACCATTTCTCAGGCCACTTTGTAAGGAGGATCAGCTGCATTATTCCTTTAATAGCCATGTCTAATGCAATAGGCTAGCGGGTTTTGTCCCAAGTCAAGGTATCAGCTGCAGGTCAGAAGGTAACATTCTGTTTACAAGATTATTTCCTAAAGCACTTATCTTGCTTTCGGTGTGAAAAGTTGACTTTTCTGTTTGTAAGGGGGCCAAAAAGAATTGAGGGAATGGGAAAAATTAGCCACACTGGGCTGGAGCTGAATGGAATTAAGTGGGAGGTCTGAGAAAGGCCCGTTGCGGTACTCAGCGGGGTACCTTATTAGCCACGTCATCGCAGTTCATTCAGGCAAACAGTAACAGTGTCACCAACATTCCCACACAAAGACAAAGTTCTTCACACAGTCTATAAACATGCTGCCCCTGGCCGATTCATCCTAGCTTGACACCACTGAAAAGAGGGTTCTCCCCTGACTTTTCTTTTTAAATGAATAACAAAACAAAACGAAAAAAACTCCCCGAACTCTGGCTGAACAGGATGAATAGAAGGAGAGAAAAGGAGTACCATTGTCACCTTTCTAGGGAAGAGACAACTCAGAGGTCAAAATTATTTAATTTACATTTAACTCATAATTTATTTTTAACCATATGAAAAATGTGGGAAGCGGAAGATTAATACAGTCTGCTCTCAGTCATTACTAATTAAATGTTACTACTACTGCTTTGAGGTATTCTTATGTTTATTTTTCAACTGTTTTTGAGCCCTCACATACTCTACCATATATGTTCCTTGCAAGACAAGTAAAGCAATTAAATTAAGAGGCAGTGCAGAATATTCTATGCCAACAATGACGAAACATGTAAAAAATTGGGCACAACAGACAGTTATTCTGGGTAAATGTATAATGTGAAATGCAAGTAAATCTACATAGTGAGATGCAGTGCTATGCTCCGCCGAGGCAATAGTTTTAAAATCATCTCAGAACAGAACCGGGGGGAAGATCCTTCTAGGATTTGAAGGACTCCATTCAGCACATTAAATCTGAAAATTTTAGCAAGACAGCTCACATAAAACAGACTGGAAGGAACAAGCAAATATATAACATTTATAAGTAAAAAAAGAATTAAACAAGAGGAGCACTGAGGAGCACTGTGGAGAGGCCAAATAACTTTATAAACTACCATTCTGATATTAATTTTTGTGTGGAGGGGATATTTTTGCTGAAGCTATTTGCACTTTTTAAAACATTATTGAAATCTTGAACCAAGGGTCTCTTTCAATTTCAGATGATACAAATAAAGCAGCAGTGGGTCTCTGTATGTAAGAATAATCTTTTCACAATATATCTACTCACTGAAAAGTTTAGAGAGCGGTTCAGATAAATAGCAAGAACACAAGTGTTTGCTTACATGTGGGACACTGAACCCCCAATGATCAGAAAACAAGAAAGGGGCTCCCATCTTAGGATCAGAACAAAGGTCACAGAAAGGTCACCAGGGAGATTTGGGATTTAAAATTTGCTTTATATATAAAGTATGTTTAATTAAAGTTTTCAGCTCCAATGAAAGGGGTTGCTTACAATGATGAGGAAGATTAAGAGGTAATGGAATTGTATTGATAGATATAAGACAGCTAAGTGCTTAAAGAAGCTTCTCATCTATCAAAACTCTCACTCTGGGGAAGCTCTGTTGTAATGGCCACCCACCTCACCTTCCCAAATCATTGCCTCTTACATACTGAGTTTCCATTATTTGGAATTCCAAAATCCAAAACCTTTTTCATGGGTGGCTGAGATAGTGGCACTTTTGCTTTCTGATAGGTACATAAGTTGTATACAAAAATAAATAAAATGAAATGTTTAGACTTGGGTCCCATCTCCAAGATATCTCATTCTGTATATGCAAATATTCCAGATTCAAAACACGTCTGGTCCCAAGCCTTTTTAATAAGGGAGACTCAACCTGTTCATGAGGAAGAGCTTCCTCTGTTGTGATGGGACAACTGTGACCCCCCCCCCAAAAAAAAAACATTCAAGATGCTTAGTCCAATTTTTTCTTCCTACCAAAGGACAGTGAAGGCATTCCCCTTTACTTTCATGTTTCTCATGAAGTATTCAAAGTGGAAAGCAGATACTGGCTCTATCTATATGCTAAAGAAAGGCAGGTAAGTAGTAACAAATAACACTCCAGATCTGAGGGTAAACTAATTCTTCAGGGGAAGGATCACTGCTCAGCATCAGAATACATGCTTTGCATGCAGAAGGAGCCATGTTCAATCTCAGGCATGGTCAGTTAAAAGGATCAGGTAGCAATTCCCTGCCTGAGATTGTGCAAGATAGCTGGTGCCACTCTGAATACACAATAGGGCCAGATAAACCTTGTATAAAGCAGCTTTCTATGCTAGTTCTATGGTCCCAACCTGGTTTTAAACTCTCCACTGCCTCGCCCACTGCCACTACGCCACACTTGCAAACTCCTCTTAAAACTAAGGACTTCATCGCATGAGCCTCAGTCCTGCCTTGGTCTTGCCGCAATCGCGCTATTTTAAAAACCCACAAAAATACCTGTTTTGGAATATTTAGTTCTACACCTCAATAGTGTGACAGGGCTTTTCACACCATTGAAGGTCCCTACACTTTCTCTTCCTCATTCCCCTTTAACCCCGCTTTCCTATACCACTTATTCCTTCACCTGCTTCTCTCACCATCTCCTGTCAAACAAGGAATGACTGCCTCCTTGTGAGGAAACAGTAATTCTTTCTTTGGCAGGCTGAGAGGGACATGGGGACACTGACCTACATAATTGGCCATTACTGAAACAGTCATGCCAGGAAGTTAGGCAGTGAGGAGAAATGCTATAGCAGCATGTTTGGAACCTTATTGATGGGTATTTCCTATCCATGGAAACTGACAATCTACTAGGAAGCAACAAAACGGCTACAATGTTGGGCAATGAGTACCTCCTTATCCAAGAATTCAACCATCCACAGCTTGAAAATATTAAAAAAAAATTCCCAAAAGCAAACCTTAATTTTGCCATTTTATATAAAGGACCCCAATGTAAAAAACTGTACCTACTACTACTAGGGGGTATAGAAAAGATAGGAGGAGAAAGAGATCCTAGCCTTTTGCTTTCAATGAGTTTGACTGTTAGGAATGAGATCAAAATTAAAACTACTATTGTTGCTGACACCTTTATACAAATGTATAATCGTGGTACAGTTTGTGTTTCCACAAAAAAGAATGTTGCAGAGCTGGAAATGTTGAAGAAAAGTGCAGGAAACACTATTTGTGGAATATAAGCAACATGTCATGGTGAATGATCCAGACTTTGTTCCTTTAGTTTAGGGGCAGAATAGAAAAGTATGGGGAATAACACAACTGAGGTCTATAAATTTATAAAATTATGTATAATTATACAATTATGTATAATGAAGAGAAAGTGGATAAGGATAAAAAACCTATGGATGACAAAGCTCCCAATTGCCATTAGTCATGATGGCTACATGATATCTCCAGGATTCAAGTCAGCATGCCCCTGAGTACCAGCAGCTGGGGAACAGCTGCAAAAGTTAGCCATTCCCTTTATAGGCTACCTGTTAGTGTCCCATTGGTATCTAGTTGGCTGTGAGAAGCATGATGTTGAACTAAGCAGATCTTTGGTCTGATCCAGAGTGCAAAGGTAACTAATTACAAATTACTATTTATTTGTAATTAAGTCTTTTCCCCCAGTTAGTTTGTCTAAATATCTTGCATAACTGCTATCATGTAAGCAAAGATAATTTTGTTTTTAGTTATTTTTAAAGGGTTTTTTTTGGGGGGGTGGCTTTATTAAATAGTGGAAGAGGAATGTAGGGTTCAATTCAAGCTGTTCCCTTCTGGTCAGTACAAGGCAACAGAGCTCTATTGTGTTCTGTTACTCTTAGGCTGTATCTGCACTGAAGAAATAATCTGGTCTGACACCACTTTAGCTGCCATGACTCAATGCTATGAAATTCTGGAACTGCCATTCCCAGAATTTCATAGCACTGAGCCATGACAATTAAACTGGTGTCAAACTGGATTAGTTCTGCAGTGCACATGGAACCTTAGGCAACAAGATTGTCAGGAGAGAAGTATTTTGTACCAAAGGCCAGCTGGTTTGTAGCATTCAGATTTTTTTTTAAACTAAAATGTATTTTAGTAATTTTGGAGAAACATAAAAGTAAAGCATTACTTTTAAAAAACTGCAGCAGTAATAGATTATAACTGCCCACATGTTAATTGTACTAGTTACTGTTAAAAATAATGTTTCATGGTCTCTTCCTATGTTCTTTTAATTTTTACAAAACTGTTGTGACATCTACCATTACTTGTCTCTTTGAACAACTTTACTTGTTGTTAAATATGGAATGATATATCTATACAGTCTAGAAACAATCCTTTTAAAAAGGAAAAAAAATTAATTGAAGACAGTCTAAGAGTAATCGAAAAAGGTTTAATGCTAAGTGCTTTCACTGGCATGTTTGAAATGTTGTAACACTGACATTAAAAAGCTGAACTTTATCATATTCTTGAACCTCTTGCTTTTTGATATAATAGCCAAAACCTATTAATAACACAAAACATTTCAAAAGGTCAAGCAGCAAACAACAAGATGAAAGGTGTTGTCAAGAGACTTAGGTAATCATCTTAATACTCAGGACATTTGCCAGGGCTGTTTAACTAATATGCGAGTTCACTTTTAATTTCAATATAGTGCTCCATGAACAAAAAAGAATTCTATGATTTTTTAAAAAAATTAATTACCATGTCAGCAGATATTAAGATGGCAAGAAAGACCGCATCAATAATATATATGTAATCCAGGGAAAGAATTACAAGAAGAGCTCTAAAAATCAATTTTTAGAGCTGGAAAAATAGTGCTCTTTGGTTTGAACAGTATTTCCCTTCTATTGACAAAACCATGATCTTATCTGACACTGACATTCACCTAATGCAATGTTAGATATGTATAATGATATAACTACTTGTCAATTCTGCTACAATAAAACACTGCTCCCATTGTAATGGGTGAGGTGCTATCAATGGGAATTGTTTCCCTGTAAAAGAACACTTATACTCCACAAAGGCTTCAGAACCCAATGTTCAGTTCATAGGTTTGTGGGCATATGGTTCATTTAGAAGAATGATTCCCCTGATTTGAAAGTATAACTCTGGGACCTAAGATTATTCTGTTTGTTTAGCATAGCTGATCCAGTCAAAATAACTGGATAAGGAAGAAAAGTGGTATATTTTGGACACACAGTTCCCACAATCCCTTAACAACTAGATGTGCTGAGTGGGTTGCTGGGAGATATAAGTGAAAGCATCTGGGCCATCAAAGGTTCCCAAACCCATGTTGGATTTACTGATAATTTAACTACTACTCAACATTTTAAGAAGTACACTTGTGCTATTTTATTCTCCAGTGCCTGACATATTCCTAGTTGTATACAGTCTCTTCTTAACGTTCCATTTTAAGACTGTAACCAAATACAGACTCTATAGCTTGACTTCACCCACACATATTCATTCCCACATTGCTTTGTTGACTAGCTTGCCTGTTGAAGATCTGTGGGGAACTTGAAAACTTGCACAGACTTTTGTGACCTTTCAGTTGTCTGAAAGAAGTTAAGCACTACAATTGTAGCCGTGCTTGACTAATGCTTCACATTGGGGGAAAAAGACTTCTGCATACAAATTAAAGTGAAGCTGTAATGTTGATTGTAATATTCAACTATTATAACCGTTTTCTACTCTAAACATACACGGGTTTACAAGTGTCAGAGCTACTTTTGGTTTCCAAATTCAGGACTGTGTTATAAAACACACGTGCTTGTGACAACCACAGGAAATTTGTGAACACAAGCAGTCTTGAAATTCCACATTTTATGGAAGGAAATATAACATATTCCAGCTTTTGATGACAAGAAAAAGTTTAAAATAAATTTTAAAATTAAGGCAACACAAGCTGTTGAAGTGTAGGAAGAAGGTTTTACAAGTGAATCTCTTTTTTCATTGTACAGTTGGCCCTTCTTATACACAGATTTTTTTATACATGGATTCAAGCATCCACGGTTTGAAAATGTTCCCAAAAAGTATAAATTTCAAATATTAAACCTTGATCTTCCATTTTTTATAAGGGACACCATTTTGCTATGTCATTATATTTAATGGGACTTGAGCATCCACGGATTTTGTTATCCACGGGGGATCTTGGAACCAAACCCCAGCGTATAACAAGGGTCCACTGTACTACAATGGGGCATGAAGATTTCCTGCTTGTGCTGGGGTCACATGCTGTCATTCCAATAGCACATATATTCTACCACCTGTAGAAACCTTACGCAAGTATTAAATCTGTTGGTTTTATTTTATTCATGCAAGCCCTTAAGTAAGCCATTACACAGTACAACTAAATATTTCACTATACTGGGTTCTTGCACCAGTTATCCTTCTAGTAAATATGCAACCACCAATAATGGTACTTTGAACTATTCCCATTAGAGTTATATCGGGTACAACTTACAGTTCTTTAAAATGAGCCCAAGCAATATACAGATGGTGTTCTGAGGATCTATGGGCTACATATGACAAACATTCATTACTTTTTAACTGATATTATTGTGCATCTATGAAACTAATAGAAAAGAAAAATGGAGGGTAAAGTGACAAAAAGTTACCAAACACTGGCAAAAATGAAAACAACGTATAGTCATGAAAGATTTGCCACAATAGCAGGTTTTTTAAGAGTCTATATTTCCTCTGTAAAAGGAAGAGAGCAAGAGAAAGAAAAAGAGAGTAAATATTAATGAGAGGGACTAAAAAAATAAATTCAGAAGTTGTCTTATTTCATGTTATGAAATGTATCCATTAACTATTAATGTATATGTAGTCAAGAATTCTAACTTAAAATTCACTGGGCTATATTTTAATGTTTTTACCAAGAAAACATTTATTCCTTAGGATAAAAAAATAAATTCTTTTAAAAATATAATACAAATAGCAAAAATTACAATATTTACAAATACTCCAGGTCCTCAAATTACTCAGATGACCCAGATCTTTAACACAAGGTTTGCCTCTGCCTAGAAATGCAATGGCTTTTCTTCAGCTCATTCAGTCGCTACTTCTGGGAAAAGCCCAAAGAGAAACATTTAGATCGGAGGGGTCTTTGAGAAGATGTGACAGTTGACTGATGAGCATCCATAAAACGACAAAGAATGGCTGTGTGGAGCCTGTGCATCACATCGAGTCACCCTGGGAAAACTAATTGCTTTGAATTGTTAATAGTAACATTATTTTTCTGGCAATCATTTCTTTTGAATACTCAAAATGAGCATGAAACAGCTCCTTTGACTGGACATAAAAGTTAAATGTCGCAATGTTGATCAAATTAACTTCAGCTATGCGACAATGGACTATATTTGTGAGAAAATAATGGAGGTCACAAAGGGGGGGCTTTATGCCAAGATTTCACAGTTGTAATGTAAAAAAAAATGTTTCTGTTCAACCAGGCTAGGCTGTGTTTCAGGGAGAAAACAGAGAAGCACTGTCACAATGAAAAGGGGTGAGGGCAGGGTGGGGAGACAGCGTCTGGATAAATGTAGAACGTTTCAGAGATTGACACAAGAACAGCTCCCACCTAATCTCTCATCAGTGTAATCATAAGTACGTATAAACTTCCACAGAATGCTCATAAGGGATCCTTCAATTCCTGCTATGGTAAAAGTGTCTTGGCTGAGATATCCACCCCCCCCATCCTGAACAGAGATCTGTTTGAAGTTATGTGGGTAAGAAACAGTCTTACAATAATTAGCAACAATGATGTCTTTTACTGAAGACTAAACTTCTTTTTTCCAAGCTGTAAAATTCAAATTAAATTTGTCATTGTATTAGAAATGTAAGTTATGGGATGGATGCAACACAAATGCTTTCTGTAAGAAATGTTTTGCACCGAGTACAGTTTTTAAATATAAATCTCTAAAACTACTTTCAAAGTAGTAAAGGCACTTTGGAAATAATCTGTATAGGAAATGCTAAATACCCATAATAAACGGCCAACAAAAACATCTCACATCAGCTTGAACGACAACTAAAGAATGCTTTATATTTGCTCTGCTTTTCCTTGTGGACATTTTTATTCTATCTTAGTCTTTTCCAACACTATCATTTTAATATCAAAGAAAACCCTGAATGTGAGACCACTTACACCACCTGGCTTACTATAAAACATTTGGTTTTGAGTTTGTTTGGAGATTTTTTTGGGGGGGGTAATAACATATATTTTCCTCATGGTTAAATTCATCTTTCAATAAGAATAATATGAAGAAGAAGGCAATTTACATTTATATCTTTTTGTAAATAATTACAATAAAATGCAGTCTATGACTGGTCACTTCAGTCTTGCATGAATAGCTGTAATTAACTGGTGTTCATATTAGCCAAAATACATCCAGCAGACAGGACTGTTTCACTTACTCCCACAGGGACTTAAATCAACTGTGAAAAGATGTTTCAGTTTCATTCAGTGAGGGTTTAGCTCATTAAACTCTTTCCCTTCTCAGTATTGTTCCTGAAGCTTGAACTGCATTGCCGTTAAATGCTCTTTAGCAGTTTAAGGGCTTTAGAGGAAAAGACTTATCAGCCTCTGGTTTTAACAGCACTAAATCTGCATTATTAGGGCATGCAGATAAGGGGATTTAAAGGCCCAGCTTGAAACCTCTCTCTTCTGTGTTTATCTGGCACCGCATCGCTCCTCTAGCTCAGCTGGAAGTGTAGATCTATGAAGCTTTAAAGGGAGATTAAAAAGCCAAGAAAAGAAGTACTTTCTTTGCTATAGATGCTCTCACTTTCCCCTTTCCTACTGTCTGAAGGAGTGATGGCAGACAATGGTCCAAGATGGTTCCCAAAACCTTCTGAATGGGGGCACTGTTGGTGGTAGCATTCATTCAAAGTGAGCTTCAGTGTATTGTCCTCCCCAATCAGCAGATCAGAATAGAGTTTGCTGGTGGCTGCCAAAAGGTTAGCAGTGTTGATGAAAGGGGTTTCCCATTATTCACTGCTCCTACAGAACTCCCCTTTTGTGCTGGGCAGCCCATCATTTCACTACGGAGGTCCGGATCTGCGGCTGGCTGCTTTCTTAAAATGAGCAATCTATGTGAATGCTAACCCACAGTGGTAGTGCCACCTAAAACTGAGGGTTTTCTTTTTTAAAAGACAGGAGAGCTGAGTTTGATTTTGGCACTGTCACACAGCAATGATATACCACCATGACATCTTTGACCTACAATTAACAGGATTGGAAACAGACAATTTCCTTATTCTTGATAAGGCAATTGTTCCAAAGTCCCTAAAACATCTAAAGAAAACACACAGGGAATCTTAAATAATACCCAATTCTCTATAGGGCTGTCAGGTTCCTTACACCACAGCAACAAAGGCAGCAGTAGTAGAAATAAATCCCAGACTTTTTTTTAAAAGGTTCTTTCCCTTTGAAAGATATTAGCATAGGCACATACTGTAAAGTCATCTTAGCTGATCAGTTCAGCAGCCTAACATGATATTCAGTACAGAAGGGTAGAGACAGTCATGTGTGATCTGTCAGTTGATCACTGGGTAAATTCTGGTAGACCACCTACTGCCTGCTGGTTACTATGGTTCTGGCAAAGAATGTTGGACAAGGTGGGCCCCAAGTTGTAGTAACTCTTATTTTTGAAGCAAGAGTGCATCATCATGAATGTAGGATATGTCTCAACTATTAAGAGTTTCTGAGTATTTTCCCTTTGTAATATTAGGACACATTTTGGATGATATTGTACTGTACTTTGCTATATGGCCAACATGACTACCACTAGATTAGTACACATTGGTAAGCTACAAAGACAGATGGCACAAAGGGGTTAGCAGAAGAGGAGAAGGAGGAGATAAAGAAGCACCCCACCACCACCAGCACCACATAAAACTGAAATCAAACCACATCCACATTTGAATTTTAAAAATTACCTATTAAATAATTAGTTCTAGGATTAAGAGTAGGATTGGAGGCAGGGACAGAGTTTAGTAAATTCTTTAACAATCAAGAGGAGATGTTGAGGCAAACCCATATTACTGTAGAATCCTCTACCAGAAGACTGAAGCAAGTCAGCCATGTTACATGGAATATCTTAAAATTCAACTTTGCTCTCCTAAAGCAGCAGTTAGCAAATGTGTCTTTCCATGTGCAATATCCATGGTCCCTGACTAGCAACTCCTATCATTTAGTCAGGATAGTTGATAGTCAGGGACCATGGATATTGCAATCCAAAATCTGCAAAGGGACATATTTGCCTGCTCTTGCCCTTCAATCTTAACTAGCAGTTTCTTCCATCATGCAGCTCTTGAGATGGGGGGATACAGACGGGCGGTTCCATGAAGCCTGTTTTTGCCCCTCGTTGGCACTGCGTCAACCACACCGCACTCCCTAAAAAGAAGCCACCTAGAGTGGCTTCTGTTTAGGAGTGTCATAATGGAGCTCATGTGCCTTGCCAACGAGGTTTTCGGCGAGTGCCGTTTGGGCGCGTGGGCACACGCACATCATCTTCACAAGCCCCGTGTGGGCGGGGGCTGTGACAAGATGATGCACGGGTGCTGCCAGTAGGGCTGGGTGAGTATGAACACCCAGCCCTACCGAGCCCTAAAATAGGCCCCAGCACGGTGCTTTGCGCCAGTCTGTATCGGGCTTTTGTTAGACTGCAACTCCCAGCATTCTTCACCAGTGGTTATGCTGGCTATTGCAGTCGAAACCTACAGTCCAACAACATCTGGAAGATTACAAGATGTCCATCCCTGATTCTGAGTTAACCCAGGATGGAAATCCTGGAACCAGGAAAATTTACTTATGCACAACATGCTGGCTATATTAGAAGTGCTACACTGAAGACAGATCAAAATATTTCAAAATATTTAGGATATACAGTACATAATGCTGATGGAATTTCACAATCATTAACCTCAGAAACTTTCCTGTATATTTAATGGTATTTCAAAGCAAGTTAGTGGGTTGCAGAAACAGTACAGAAGTGACATTTAACCTTTGCTTTTCAACTCAAATAGTGAAACACCAATGAGATCAGTTCATTTATGCACAGGACTGCATCTCTAGAATATCTAGTTTGTAATTTTAAGCTTTGCTTTCATTAAAAAAAAGTTAATTCATTGTCTTTACTTGAACTGGCAACATTTAAATGCAAGGCAATAAAAGAAGCCAAGAGAGCATTCTACCTACCTGTCAAGTACATAACCAAGGGCCTTATGCCTTATTCCTGAGTAAACCGACGGGCTTGTTTCCCAAGCAACTAAATTGGAAGCATCATGGAAAAGATGAATGTTTACCAAGTCAAAGGCACTGTGACAAAAGGAAGAGAAGACTGACTCAGAATACAAGTAAGCACAAACAGTAAGAAAGAAAACATTCCGCCTTGCTGTGCAACAAGTTGAGTTGTCATGGAATAGGACACTTTACTTTTGAATCTTCTGTTAAAAAAACAAGTGTTGGATGCAGCTGAAAAGGACCTGGATCATTGTACACCTACTCTACATACAAAGCTGTAGTGGAGTTTCCATTTTTATCAATTGAAAACTACACATTAACATTATGGTCTCATAAACATCAAACATTATTGAATATGAAAATGAACAAACCAACTAACTAGAAAACAAATGTTTCCAACAAAGTAAAGAAATAGGCACCTCTTTATTACTCTTATTTTCTTGAAAGGGTCTGTCAATTGTTGCTCCTTTGAAAAAGGCAAAGGATACTTAATTCGACTGTGATCATTTGTAAGATTTTTTTTTTACTTTAAAGGGTGGGGGACTCTAATTTATTAATACTAATTATTTCCAGAGCTAAGAAGAAAATAAAACACATGAAAAAACAAGAAAGCAGATATAAAGTGCTGTACAAAAAGATTTTATCCTCTTTAACTGACCAAGTTTGGATAACACGTGCTTAAGTTAGTGTAACTGGAGATGGCATGCATGGCAAAATCAACCCTAGATGGTTTATTTGGCACTGGCAAAGAAACCATAGTGTAAAGGTGGTTTGTGAAATTTGGTATGGGTTGTGATTTGCTATTTCATCTGAATTCAGACTGTGTATTGGTATCTCAATATGCAGTTATCACTATCAAATGAAATTATATGTGTGATTATTAACTGTTGCAATGGATCTTAAAACATTTTGGGAGATGGTAGACTTTTCTGAAAACTTGATGAAAACTTTGAATGCTTTCCTCAGAAGAATTCACGTAAATACACATACACAAATTTTGCAGACAATATATTTTATTGCATTATTAATTTATTTCCTTCACATAGACTGGAACAAAGAAACAAAAATTGGCACTTGAAAAGACTTTATTTTTATCTTCAAATTTGCTGACACAGAAAAAAAAGGCATGTTTGCATTCTCTTTATACAGAAAGAAAACTGAAGAAAAAATTGCATCTATCCATGGGTTCCCTGAGAATCCCTCTGTTGAGGGGTAGAAGGCTGAGAATCCCTGATCTACAGATATTACTGATCCCTGATCTATTAGGATAATGGAATAACCATGGGGAATGGGGGTATATAGCTAAATAGTAATGATGATAATATTACTAATATTGCAGAAATTGAGATCCATTGTGGATGTAATATTTTTATTGCCTATGTACAAGTATGTGGATCAACTTAGATGAATGTCCCCTACTGGAATAACACACATGATGTAACTGTAAACAATTACAGATTGTTGAATCACATATTTAGGTGACACTATTTGTAAAAATAGTTATTACGAATAAAAATGCATGCATTATATTTTGGAATTGACAGGAAATTCTACAAAACTTATTACATACTTAATCAACTTCATAATAATACAGCACTAAGTTGGCTGCTCTTCTACAAATCAGTCCACAATAGATTTGGGCACTATAAAATTCAGCATGTGCAATACAGCACTTTGAAAAACAATACCAACAACTTTCTGATTACCTACCAGTCAGTAATACACCACCTCGTTCGTATGAATCCTTTTCTGGACCATTTGCACTGAAAAGTAAAAGAAATGCAATATAAATACATCAAATACAGAAATATACCTGTGGGTAAGTCAGATAAAAACATATACAGCGGGCTCTTGGTATCTGTGCGGGATCCGTTCCAGACCCCCCCCCCCCCCGCAGGTACCAAAATCCGCAGATGCTCAAGTCCCCATAGTACTCAATGGTGGCATGACCATGTGGCCACGCTACCATTGAGGACAATGGCACTTTGCCCCCTCCCCAATGCCAGCTTTGCCATTCTCACTGCAGTAGGCAGCAGGTGGGTACCTCCTCTTCCTGCCTTCTCCCCTTCTCCTCCTCCTCTTCTTCCTCCGTCGCCGCTGCTGGGCTCTTTCTCCTCCTCCTCTTTTCCGCCGCTCCCTCCTCTCCCTCTTCTTCACTCCTCCTTCTCCTTCTCTTACCTCGCCTTCTCTGCCTTCCTCTTCTTCCCCCCTTCGTTGCACTGCTGCTGCTCATCCTCCTTTTCTTCCTCCTCCTCCTCTTCTCTGCTCTTCCTCTTCCTCTTCCTTTTCCCTCCTCCTCCTCCGCCCCCACATCTTCCACTTTCTCTGCCTCCTCTTACCCCCCTCTGTTGCCCTGCCGCCGCTCATCTTCCTTTTCTTCCTCCTTGTCTTTCTCCTCTTCTCTGCTTTTCCTCATTCTCCTTCTCCCTCCTCCTCCTCCTCCTCTACGAACGCCACTTCCACATGGGCTTGCCATCCGTGTATGCTCAAATCTGTGGATGGCAAGTCCGCGGATATGGAGGGCAGACTGTAGTTAAATGCTATCATTGAAACTACTGGTGGTGGTCTGGATACCATAAATATACTGATTTAGCTTTACATATTGAAAGAGCTATAGATCTGCAATGATGTGTTCCCCAGACTATTAAGTAACGGCAAAGTAATGCTGGGAAAAAAATATATGTAGATAATAGTGCCAAACTGCTAAGTAGCTCTGGTGGCACATTGGTTAAATACCTGTACTGCAGCCACTCACTCACAAACCACAAGGTTATGAGTTCAATACCAGCCAGAGGCTCAGGGTCAACAGCCTGACAACCTTCCAAGGTCGCTAAAATGAGTACCCAGCTTGTTGGAACTAATTACCTTACACATTGTAAACCGCTTAGGGAGTGTTTAAGTGCACTGATAAGAGGTATAGAAATGTCCTTGTTAGTGCTATTGCTAAGTAGGAGGAGTGTGCTTTTCCAGCTCCTCCTTCACCACCACCCTCAGCTTATATTTAGTCTCAGGACCCTTCCTTATAAGGAAGGATCAGTGGTATATAAGGGTTATGATCATGTCTAGCAAATGCCCCTCAGAGATCATTCCGTCCCTCGCCAAAGCTACTTCTAGTATCAGAAGCCATCTGAAAAAAGAATAAATGAGCTAAGAACAGCTGGGGAGACATTTATTGGTAAGAATGAATGGGTGCAATAAGGCTTAAGAGCTGCCAGTTGTCCCATATAAATCCTGCCTCTGTCCCCCATAAGGCTTACATCAAGTCTTCAAGCCTAGCTGGGGAAAGAAAACAGGTGTGCATGGTTTTTTGAAAATTCAATGCAAGTTAAGCATCTATCTACTCCCCTTGAAAAAGCCTCCCCCTCAAACCTTATATATGATCATTTTGAGGAAAACCCAGAGTTTAGAATACCATGTGACATATTTTACTTTTCCAAGTCCTTTTGAAAATGAACAGCACTCAAATTAGCTGTCATTCAAACTGCAATCCTATGTGCACTTGGGAGGAAGTAATCAAGATTTCAAATGGGTTTATTTCTGATGATCCATGCACAGCGAAGACAAGGGAAAGTGCAACCTGTGAGCCACAGGTGGTCCTTGGGGTCTTATTTTGAAGTCCTTGAAACCCTCTCAAAAGTTTAAAGATAAAAACAAAACAACCCCCCTCCCATAGAGATTGGGTTTTCTTTTTGCTCCAAAACACCAAAATGTACAAAAGTCAATTTAACAACAATTATATTAAAATGCCAATGCAAAAGGCCACAGAAGGAAATGGAACTACAAAATGTGCAATGAAACATTAAAACACAATTAGAACAAATACGGCCAAGGCTCCAGAAAATTACAAGCCAAATTCTGCTTGCACACTTTTACACTTTGCTCCTATTGTATTCTGTTGTGCTTCCCCCCACTCAAGCTATTCTTGAAAATAAGGAGACTCTCTAGAACAACAAGGGATTTGGCATAGAGAAAAAGAATGGTGGGGGGGGGGGACACAATCCTGTAGAGGAGTTCTGAGAGAAATCCAGGATTCCCTCATGTTCAAGTAGTCTTACTCTCATACATAGGACCTTTTACTTCCCACAAAATAAAAAGCAACTGACCATAAAGTAAAACACTGCCATGTAACCCATTCTATAACTTTGTAGAAACAGGATAGCTTTGTAGGATTTCTTCTCTTTTAATAATATTAATAAACAAACACATTTTTGACAAAAGTTTTTGGATGTAGCATTTGACACAGTCTTACTCTTGCAATTGTCATTTTATGATATCTAGTTACTCTGTTTGCACTGCATAGAAAATATAAATATAGAGTTGAATTAAAAAGTTTGGAAATGCTTCAGAAGGAAGAAACAGAGATACAGTGGCTATCGTTTTGCCAGTTAAAAGAGAGATTCAAAAAAAGATACGAAACAGATGGGAATTGAAAGCGAAATAAAAGATATAGATTTTTTTTTACCTATGGGTTAAAAACATATGGTATCCAGAATTTATAAGACCATATTAAACATTGAACTAAATGAAGAATCAGTAAAGGACTGTATGGTAAAATGGATGCAGGATATAGGGGAACAAATACCCTTCAATACCTGGGAGAAAGTTGGGGGGGGGGGAAATCTGAAATTCACTAGAAGCGTTCATTTAATTGAGAACTATTATAAACTTTTTTACAGGTGGCACCTATCACCTGTAAAAGTGGCAAGGATAAAAAAAATGAAACCAAGGGATATAATTGTTGGAGATGTGGGGAAATAGATGCCAACTACTTCCACATGTGGTGGACATGCAAGGTCACAAATGAGTTTTGGGAAGCAATTCACACAAAAATCCAGGATACCTTTCAACTAAACTTTGAAAAAAATCCCAAATTATTTTTATTAAATATCACAGAAGAACTGGAAGGGAAACTGAACTAAGACCAAATAGGGGTTATGCTATATATGATTACAGCAGCCCATTTAATTTTAGCAAAGTATTGGAAAGGAGGAAATGCCCACATGTTAGAAGACTGGTTAACAAAATTAAATGATTTATGGACAAACCAACAATGATGCTCAATGAAAACCCGGAGTAACAATTTCAAAGGAAATGGGAAAAATCAACAAAGTTTGAGACCTAGACTAAAAAGGGAAAGGAACCCTATTTAGACATATATAACTAATAACATATATATTGTACAAAGAAGAATACTTTTTTTTAAAAAAATGAAATATATATATGTATGTAACAAATGTAAGGTTGGCAAGCTTTGGATGGAAAGGTGAAATAATAATAAAAAAGAAAATACAAAACTGTGTCTAAACAAGATGAGGAATGAAAATGGAAAATCATTCCATTTTTTTTGTAAAAAAAAAGAGCCATTATATATTTTTCTTTTAAAAAGTCCTACTCATCCAGCATCCAATTAACATTTCAACATGTACTAGTGTTAGTAGTAGCTAGTGCTACTAGCTACTACTAGTAGCTAGTAGTGAAAATGTCCCAGGCCAAAATATACCAAAATGTCTGTTAAATCAGAGTTCCGATATGAGCAAATTAACATAAATGGGGTCTGTAACCACAAAGATCAATGGACATGTCTTTTCTGTCAACCCAGTAACATTGAGTGCTTTTTAAGGGACAGCTGAGTGAATCATACAACATTCTACTCTAGGAAAACTGTGCTCTTTTTAGGGATACTCCCATGATATTCTGGGATGTAGAAAGAGATCATTGAATTGCACACATGCCAGGAATGGACCAAACCCTAAGCAAAAGAAACGGATATTTAAAATAGAAATGGGTCACAGGCGGGAGGGGGGGAGAATGTGATGAATATTCTGAGACCTTTGGCATTTTATATTATCATTGATGGAGGAGGGCACAGTATGCCAATTTTTTATTTATGTGTAGGAAAATTTGATCAAAAATGTTTTTAGTGACCAAATGAGTCAAACAGCTTTCCCCTCAAAAATACAATAGGCATTTTCATATACAGTTCCAAGAGGTGTGGTATAACTTTGACTCTTCTCAAAGCCTCTCTGACTAACATATCTTATTATTTGTAATTTTGCTGATCTGCTTTGATAAGAGTACTGTTGACTGAAGATCCTATATTGCTTTCTACTTCTTGTTGTTCAAAGAAAAACAAATAAATATACAATGATTTATTTTCAAATACATTTTATGTTTGATTCATAGCCTGAGTCACATCTACACAACATTTGGCTAACAAGCTACCCTCAGTGAAGCCCGTCAACTCTGCAGACATATTCCTACTTAATAGACACCTAATACTGTGACTGAGATGCTATAACATTATATATTGTGCTCATTTTTCTCTATGTAAATGGCTCACAGTGGTCTTACAAGACAAACAAGTTACTAGAATTCAAACAATACAATAAGATAATCCAATGTAATGCTTGTAGGTTGATCTGGATCTTTAATTCTGCATGTCTAACCAATATAAACTAAAACAAGAACTCAACAGAATATTGTAAATCTTTTTTAATGTGCTAAATATGAGGAAATACTGAGAAGCAATCAATATTTTGCTCTGGAACCACAGACTGCAAACTATTTTTATCTCAATGAAATCTGAACTCCTCTCTCAAAACAGATCCTCTACCTGAATTTGTGATTGTCGGTTGTTGTTTTTTTTTACAGGGTTTCTAACAATACTTGCAGGCATCAGTTGTTCTTATCAGATCATTACACAGTGGGGAAGAAACAGAAACTCTGCTACTTCAGTCAGATAGTTGTAGTGGACAAAGTAATATTTTTTGTCAAATATATTGTTCTTTTGTTTGATCACCCATCAGTTATTTGTTTTGATGCTATATAATTTGGAGACGATGGAGCTTAGCCTGGGATCTTCTGCATGATCTATGGGTGATGTGAAATAGACCAGTAAGAGTATATGATTCCTAACAACCGTAGTAACTACCATCCTTGTTAAAATAAAATACTTGAGTTGGTGGTGGAGTCCAAGCACTGATTTTTACATGAAAACTTTTGAATTTGGCTCTGGTACTGATCACAGATTCTTGGACTGAACTATGCATCCAGGAGCATTCTATTTCTTTGTGTGTGGCTCCTGATTTATGCCACTATTTGCACCTAGCTCTGATTGGTGATCTCAGGGCTTCAGCCAACCAATTAACCGGATCCCACAAGCCTGAAATCTGCCCAGCCATACCAAAGATAAATGATGAGATTAGGATATACAAGTGCGAATGGGTGTTGGAAATTTATAAGTGCAAATGGGTGTTGGAAAATAATTTTCTCCATTGAATGCTCATTCTTTAACATATTTGTTGCCAGTAGGAATTGATTGATCCAACCTGGTATGGAGACCAGTGTTCAAATCCCTGCTTGGTCATGGAAAGCCACTTGGTGACCTCAGGCAAGTCACACTCTCGCATCATTAGAGAAAGACAGTGATAAGCCACCTTTTAACAAAGCTGGCCAAGTAAACCCCACAATAAGTTTGCCTTAGGGTCATCATAAGTAGAAAATAAACAACGAATTACTGATTAATATGATTCCCACGCTTCCCTTCAGCAAAGGTATGCTTCTGAGCAAGGAATTGTTCTTGGGCAAATGTAAAACTGTGAACAGTATCCAATAATGTGCCTCTGCTAGCAGAGTTTGAAAGGATGCAATCCCTTTTTCCTCAGAGGAGAAACTCTCTGGAGCAGGTTTTCATTGTCACAGAAGGCTGCTGGGTGAAGGGGAGGGGAGGGGATAGGAAGAACATTCTGATACTACCTGTAATGTCATACCAGATTCATTCATATATAACATAAATGAAACTGCTTGTGGAGAGTATTTGAAGATTTGGGGTTCAATGTCACAGATATGCTGATGACACTGAACTTTTGTCTCTGCTTTCCATCTAATTCAAAGGAGTTGTTTCAGTACTAAGCCAGTGCCTTTTGTCAATGAGCAAAGAAGTTCAATCTAAACCCTTAGTCAGTTGGAAGCTAGAGCAGGGAATTCAGCCCCATGCTGGATGGGGTTTCTCTCCCCCTGAAATCTCAGGTTCGAACCTTAGACATACTCTTAGACCTAGCCCTGATCCAGGAGATCATGTTTCAGCAGTTGCCAGGGATGCATTTCCACAATTAAAATTAGTGTGCCAGCTAAACCTGTTCTTGGAGAAATCAGATCTGACCATAGTAACAAATGCATTGATTACATACTGGTCAGAACCTGGTGGCTAGACTGCTGGTGGGGGCTGTTTATAGAGAGCATATTGAAATGGCTTTAGTGGCTACCAGTCCTTTTCTGTGCATAAAGCCTCTATCTCTGTCAGGATGTGTTGAAATGTAAGAACAGCATCTTGGCCACCTCCATTTCTCCATACTACTGGTTTGCTCCCATCTAGCTGTGGATAAATTTAGGGAGGAAGGAGAAATTCAGTAATGGTAACAGGGCTGATAGGATGGCATAGTAAATATGTTCTTCTCACTGTTGTCAAGATGTAGAATGCCTTGGCCCAGGGCTGGCCAAGTTATTTTGACACTTAAGTGACAGAAAATTCTGCAAATCTCTCTGTCTAGGAGTAAAAATCCAATAATAATAAAAAATAGAGATTGGTTTTTTAAAAATTCTTTCATAACACTTCAGCTGCTGCTCTCTTGTCTAATAATAGGCTTAGACCTAATGCTGAGCACAATTGGTCTTGAGACTTTCTGAGCTTTCAGAGTTTTTTCAAGAGAGCTCAGAAAGGCTGTCATTTATGAAGTAAGTCAGGAGGACCTTGCTTAATCAGTTTTTTGTTTTTTTGTGTGTAAATGCTCATAAAGATGATTTTTTGACTTCATGGTATCTACAGTAAAGTACAGTCCAGTGCAACATAGGAGTAACACAATCATTTTGATGTCCTGTCCACTTCCAGACCCAGCACAGATTCATGGCCTTTCCTTTCCTTTTCTTACTACTCTTATAAAATGAGACATCTCACCCCATGATCATTCTCCCTTCCTTCTTCCAATGTAGTCTTGTCTTTCCAAATGACTCTTTCTGTTGCTCCTCAAATTGGGAACCAAGTCCCACTTTGGATGTTAGCTCAAGAGGACAACAGCAAAATAGATCACAACCAGGTTTCACGCATTCTCATAAGTGGAAAATAACTTGAAGGAAAACAACAAGTTTTATGCTCCAGAGAGGCATTTTTCTTAACCAGAATGGAAACAGATACCACTTCTGATTTGAAATTAACTCCTCTGTCTTAAAAGAAGCTAGGCGAAGCCAGGAGACATGGTTAAATTGCCTCTATCATCCCTAAATGGTGTGTGTGTGGTGAGTGTGCGGTGTGTGTATGTGTGTCTCAATACTTAAAAAAACAACAACCAAAAACAAAAATTGGTTGGGCTGGGGAACCATACAAGGGACAATGGGGAGTCACATGCATCCTGCAGGCTATAGTCTGCTCACCCTGGCTTAGATCATAATGGGATTCAGGGAGAGAGACTGTATTCAGCTTTGTCACTCCAATCCATTCCCTCATTAAGATATTCAGTGCTGTCACTTGTTCCGACCACATGTTTCAATGCACTGATCTTTCTCAAGAATATATACACCTTCATGTGAACTGATGCCGAATATCCAAGCTGTTCACAATTATCTGTAGTCCTCAATAAGGTGTTATCTAGATTTCAGAATATGACACTTCAATGCCCCAAGAAATGAGTTCAGCATCTTTCACCTTATACAATATTAAGTCTCTTCCCAGTTTTCCTGTTAATAAGATTCCTTTAGCCAGCAGACAGATTGTGAATACAGGCAGTTTCATCTACTAAAAGACAACATAAATCATCATTGAGAAAGGAGAGTTTGCAGTAAGGTTATCACCATACAGCCTTCTCCATGAAAGGTTTGCATTAAAGCATTAGTGAAATTAATTCATCTTTCACAAGAGCTTTGAGCAGTATCGGTGATCTATGATAACAACCAATTTCTCACTATGGAGGGGGAAAAAATTACTCAGCCCTGATAGACTACACAAATCTGCTTTTTAAAAATGACCTAACATTATCTGGAGTGTTGCTCCCAACGGCATCGTTTGAGATTCATGCACAGCCAAGAGAAGCCATAAATCAGCACAGAAAGTTTTGTTACTTTTATATGCAGTGGGCTGTAATTATTTTGAATGGCATTATGCCTCAATCATTGTAATTACTTTTAGATCATCCTTAAGCGGCAGCAATAAAAAGAAAAGGAATCAGTCTTAAACTAAGGGCACACCGTCCCCCTCCTCCAAAGAACATAAATGTTACATTAGATAGGGTATAAACACACAATAATGTAAAGCTGATGTAAATTTTTCCAAGCAGATATACAAAATAGCCATGGTTTGTGAAGCTGTTAAGCACTGGTTGTTAAGGCAGCAGCATCACTACACATTTAATTAGGAGTTAATCCCATCAAACTCAGTGGGTCTTATGTGAAGTGCAAGGCTTTCATGGCTGGCATCCATAGTTTTTTGTGGGTTTTTTGGACTATGAGGCGGTGTTCTAGAAGAGTTTTTTTCCTGACGTTGCACCAGCAACAGGGCTAGCATTTTCAGAGAATGCTGTCATGGAAGAGAGTGGGGTATATATACTGTGTATTGTTCTGTTGTTGAATGGCAAAACCTCAGGGTGTCTATTTAATTAATGATCTGTTGTCTGTTGGGAAACCTCACTGGGTGGTTTTCCTTTGCATGGGCTCTTGATTTTGACAGGCTACCAGTCTTGAAAAACACCAGTCCTGAAAATCAAGGCCCAGCCTATGCAAAGGAAAACTGCCCAGGGTGAGGGAGGTTGCTAAAACAGAGAATGATACTAGTAATGTTATTCTCTGAATGGGTCCTGAAATGTAGCTCAACACTCAATTAGAGAACAGGCACGACAATATACAAACCCGAAACTAGGGCGGGTTACAGACCGCCAAATAGTACCTATACAATACGTACTAGGGTTAGGAAGGGCCGGTGCTTCCGCACCCCCCTAACCCTAGTACGTATTGAATACGTACAAGATGGCGGCGCCCTGTTCATACGGGCGCCGCCATCTTTACGTATCGGACGCTGAGCGTCCGTACATGTCGCAGCCTTTATGACGTAGCGAGTGCACCCCTGGCGCCTCGCTACGTCACAAACGCGACTCTAAAAGAAGCTCCATTTTGGAGCTTCTTTTTCGGTCCGCGCGGGAGCCGCGCCATCTGAAGGCTCCGGCTCCCCCGCGGACCTACCGGCGGCGGCGGCAGACCGCCGCAAAGCAGCGGTCTGTACCCTGCCTAGGAAACTATTACTTCAATCCAAGACAGAGAGGTAGGAAGTGCCTCAGATCTAAATCTATATGTTACTGTCAGAGAAGTTCAACTAAAATGCTAGGAAATTGGTAAGTCAAGACTTATCTAAATTCCACTCATTCAATGGAACTCTGCAGCTGATATTAACAAATGAATGCAAACTACAGCCCTTTAGGTATAACAAATTCTGCATAATCCAAAATCACCTCAAATATTGATTGGGTCAGTCTTCTCTTGCTTTTGTATGAATTTCGTTTTAGGTGAGTAGGCTCTACAACAAGGTTATACAGAATTTCCTGCCTTTATTATCTGGACCCATTTCAAAACGGCTTCAGGGCGGGATACGGAGTTGAGACAGCCATGGTCGCCTTAGTCAATTATCTCCGTCTGGGCATCGACAGGGGAAGTGTGACCCTGTTGGTTCTCTTGGACATCTCAGTGGCCTTTGATACCATTGAACACTACGCTCCAGTGGCTCCATTCCTACCTCTCGGGCAGATTCCAGATGGTGATGCTGGGGGACAGCTGCTCTTCCAAAAGAGAGTTGACATCTGGCGTCCCTCAGGGTGTCATTCTGTCCCCCATGCTTTTCAACATTTACATAAAGCTGATGGGTGAGATCATCTGGAGTCATGTGGTTTGTCTATGTATCCCACTGTTGCAGTGACTAAAGATGGCATCTTTCCTCTGGATGCCTGCCTCGGGTTGGTAGGGCTGGATGAGGAAAAACAAACTCAAACTGAATCCAGAGAAAACTGAGGTACTTGCGATAGGTATTCCATATCCAGGGAAGGAGGTTTGTCAACCTGTCCTGGACGGGGTCACACTTCCCCTAAAGGATGAAGTTGGCAGTTTAGGAGTACTCCTGGATTCATAGTTACAATTGACATCTCATGGTAGATGGGGCGGCCAGGAGTGCTTGGTACCAACTTCGGTTGATACGCCAACTGTGCTCCTACCTGGACCAAAAGGACCTTGAAGCAGCGGTACATGCACTTGTAATCTCTCGTTTGGATTTCTGTAATGCATTCTACATGGGGCTACCTTTGTATCAAGTTCGGAGGCTTCAATTGGTTCAAAATGCGGCAGTCAGATTGGTCACCGGTTTGTCCAGGTTTGACCATATTACACCTGTTCTAAAATCTCTTCACTGGCTGCCAATCAGCTTCCGGGTGCAATACAAGGTGTTGGTTATTACCTTTAAAGCCCTACAAGGCTTGGGCCTGAGTTACTTGCAGGAATGCCTCTTCCTACATAATCCAGCCCGCAGTCCCAGAATAACTGGGAAGAATGTATTAGAACACCAATCATCTAGGCCCACATCGACTTCCCAAACAGCCTTTACCATAGCTGCTCCAAAATTGTGAAATGGTCTTCCAGAGGAGATCCGTCTTATTGCCTCCTTGGAGGCGTTTAAGAGGGCACTTAAGACGGATCTCTTTCGGCGAGCCTACCCACCTGACCTTGTGTAAGAGATATTCCCCATCTTTCTGACTGTTGTATAACTCTATCGTATTTCCACCTGATGATGAGCTAGTTTTAATTAATTGTTATTTTATTTTATCGATGTGTTTTTATGTGTATTTTAGCGAGCTGTAATCCTGCCTCGATCCATTGGGAGAGGTGGGAAAATATAAACTATTATTATTATTATTATTATTATTATTATTATTATTATTATTATTATTATTATTT
>NC_056524.1:184372747-184425918 GCF_019175285.1 Sceloporus undulatus
ATCTCAGCCACTTATCTCATGCTTCCATGTCCCTTCATTGTTCACTACTGTGTTTAGCTACCCACATTTACAAGTGCATGCACCACAAAGTTGTTAGCCTATAAGTGTCTCTTATTGCACCAGCAAATCAATTCAAGTTAGTCAGTCTCTCTCCCTTTCTTTTACTTTTAATAAATATCTCAGCCTGCTCAGTCTTCTGCTTCCTATTAAACTACTAAGAAATTCATTCCTGCTCCCTATTTTCACTCATAGAGATTCTGAACCTGCAGAAAAATATTGGGCTGAATCTAGATTACTTTAGCTGCCGTGAGGCTGGGGGGGGGGGGGGGGGCCCCCCCCTTTCGTAGGCCCGGGGGGGGGGGGGCCTGGGGCGCCTGCTGGGGGGGGGGGGGGGGGGGGGGCTTCTGCACAGCCCTAGGGCCAGAAAACCCAGTGGTGGCTTCCATCTGAGGGAGACGTGCTGCTGGTGGTCATGAGTGATTTCATAGCATCTTCTTCCTGTTTGACTTTTGTTTCTGGGCACAACCTGAAGTGCTATTTATCGTTTTAAAGCTCTACAAGGTTTGAGATTAAGTTATCTTAAGGATATGCATAACTATATGAACCTGTCCAGACTCTGAGATCAGTAACAGATTATCAGACCTAATAATCTAATCTAATCTAACCTAATCCAATCTAGATAAACTGGTGACAATGGTAGAATTATAGCCTGTTATAGAGCAACAATACAGGATGGATTCCAACCAGATTGCTAGTACACATAAGATCACAAACAAGCTCTCCATACTGTGGAATTATCAGTTGTTTATACTTACCTCAGGGAAATAATCCTGTGGAAACTTTTCTTTTTCCAGCATAGGTGTACTTTCTAATGTATCTGAGTAGATTTCTTTCCCTGTAACTTTTTTATACTTCTTAGCTAGAAAAAGACAGGAAACATATAGCATACATCTGTTACTCCAGCTACGTTTTTAAACATATAACAGAGAGAATACATAAACAGTATATCTGATGACACTAGCAATTAATGCAAATCTAATTAAACAAGTTTTGCTCCACAGAAAAATAAACTGGCATCCTGTTAGTAAATTATGATAGCATATATTGGACATACCCCATTGCGACTCACTTTTTTGGTCACTTCAGAGGTCAGGATTGCAGGGAGCTCACAGAGGTGACATCCAGCTCTTTTCCTGTATTGGGACAGACTGCAAGGACATCATCAGCAGGGACGTTCCAAGGACCCTTGGATGTCCCTGCAGATAGCTCTCACAGTGCATCCTGCTACATAATATAACTGGATACATCCTCAGTGATCCCACCCACTCTCTTCACGGTAGGGAAATGGCCATGTTGGGGGGGGGACTGCGCTGCTTAAAAGATGGGCATAGGGTAGTGAACATCAGGAGATATAGCTATAGATGAACAAGGAGCCCTTAGTATCCGTTACTGTTTGGTTCCAGGCCCGCCCCATGGATACCAAAATCTGTGGATGTTCAAGAACCATTAAACACAACGGCACAGTAAAACGATGTCTCTTTTATAAAATGGTAAAAATCACAGTTTGATTTTTAGAAATTATTATTTTTAAAAAATTCCATAATGCAGCAAAGGGATCCGTTTCTCTGACTGCAAAATCTGTGGATATAAAACAGGCACGGGCAACTCTTGGAGGGCAGGGGCTCTGTTAGCCCCTTGGGAGACTTCAGAGAACCGTGTTCACTGCCGCACCCTGTGCAAAAATATTCAAACTTTCCCTACTGCCCTCTATAGGCTCTGGGGGACATTGTGTACCATGTTTTGGGGGCACCCTGGCACATTTTAGCCACAGGACAAGTCTTTATTGCAACATGAAATGTCCAAGGGCTCACTTACAGCTTTTTTTTAAAAAGGCCTCTCACAGGACTAAAATAGTCCAGGGGCAAAAATGTCCCCATGCTATACCCCCTGGAGAGTGTTTGGGAGAATGTGAGGACAAAAAAATCATTGTGGAGGCCAGTAGAACGGTCTTATGGATCAACATTCAGCCTGTAGACCACATGTAATCTACCCCTGACATAAACTGTGGTGTGTGTGTCTTCAAGTTGTCTGTCAGCTTATGCCAACCTCAAATCTTTTATAGGATTTTCTTAGGCAATGAACACTCAGAGGTGGTTTTGCCGATGGGACAAATGTCTCTTTCCCAGTTTCAAGTCTATAGAGCATCAGTTCCATACTTCAGCTTAAGATCTGAGTAACAAAAAACTATACTAAACATACTGCCTCTGATGTGATCTCCTTCTGAAGATATATTCAACGCAAGAAATATGTGCCAATATTGTTATATAAAATGAAATCAATGAGATGGCTGCTCCAGCTGCTACCTCTTCAGTTTACTAAGCTCAACCAAATGCAGTACAGACACTTTCCTGCTGTTTTCTCTTCAATGAACAACTGGATTAAAAGAGGAACGGGGAAAAAGTAGTAGTATAGAAGGATTAGAATCACCTTAGACTCTGTGTGATGTTAGCATATGCTGAAGTGTACTTTTAAAATTTTAACCAATAGAGTTTGTGAAAGGCCAGGACTGTGCTTTTACAGGGTTCCAGATTTTTGCATTTCCCCACCACAGCTGCCCCACAAAGGATGGCAAACAAGGTTTGGTTGGTCCCTCTGATGTTTTACAGTAGCTTTGGGGGAAGACATATGGGGGCAATGCTGGACTTAACTCTAAATAAATTTTAGCAGGATGAAAGTTGAATTTGATGGTGAAAGCTATCAGATACAAAAAAATAGGCTTAGCACTAACACTGAAGTGAATATACTAGACATCTCCACAGTTCATTTGATTAAGAATAACCTGTATTATTGATCAGCAACTATTAAACTGTTACAAGTGAAGAAAATGAGTGGACAGAGAACTTAATTTCTCATTAAAAACTTTGTATATCACTGTGGCAATTTACAATCCTCTCTTTCAGGAATGCAATACTCTGTGATGAATCTTTCACATTACATGCAAGATTTTTACTTGAACATCAAAAAGATGATGAGTGAAAGGATTTATGATAGTTAAACCTTGAAATGCAATACTCACAGAATGGCTGTTCAAATCCTTCACTAAAGACAGACACCTCTCACCCCCTAGCCTACCCTCAATTACTAGAAAGGGGGCAATCTATCTTGGGTAAGAACAAGAATAATGAAACTGAACAATTTAGACAATTAGTTCACTTACAATTTCAATGATGTTTCACATAAATGTGGAGCAAAAACACAGAATGAATGTGACCTGTCTCAATAAGTGATACCAAGCTTATGAGATTTTTATACTGAAATTAGTGCAGACATTTCTCAAAACCCCAAACACTGTATTTTTTATCAGAGCTGTTGCACATTAGGGATGTGCTTGTTTAAACTATTCACAGGGGAGGAACGAATAATTTGAAGATTTTTCTCCCTGCCGAGGAAATGTCTTCAAAAGTGTTTCAAAAACTGAATACTTTCCAAAGACGTTCTGGGTGGGGAGAGGAGACAGTCTCTCCTTGATTCACCTTTTTTCCTGGCTGGCAAAGTTGAAGGATAGCATGCAGGACGGCATGGAGGACTGCCTGTTCCTGTATTTTGATAGCCAGCACACAACAATTCAGGAATTTTCCAGGATCTGCTAAACTAGGATGACAATAAGCAGCAATCTTCTTCTTTCAGCTGCCCCTCCAACTCTCCTGCCAGCCACTACATGGCTGTGTCTGGGCAGGAGGGGGGACACAAGTCTGGGCTAGGTATGTAGTTGTTGAACCTATTAAAATGTGTGTGTGAGAGACAGGGGGCGGGAGGGTGCTTCCAGAGGACTCTCCTCATCATATTTACATTACATCTGAGAAGTTCCTTTTTTTGCTTTGTTTTCCCCTTCCCAATCCATATCCACATGCTGGAAGAAATGAAATATACAGTGTATTAAAGTTTGTCACAGGAAGCCGGTTAGCAATGACCCTTGGGCTGCCGAGGCCATTACTGGCAACTCTGATTGGTAACACCTCTACAGGTTTTAAGGCAGGTTTCCTTCCTAACCTTATCTGGGGACAGCATTGCATATGCCAACAATAAACCTGGGATATTCTGTATGCCCACTAATGATAGCTACTTCATCAGAACATGCTCTTCTTTCAGTCATTCATTCTCAGCATCACAGGGCTGTTGTGACTGAAGCGGAGGGAGGAGAGACTATTGTTCACTGCTTAGATGTCCTTGCAGAATGGGGCAGATAAAGTCAAGCTGAGAACATAAACTATATGAAGTTCTAGAAGTGCAATACCCATTACACCCACACATATACATAACATACCCAAATCCAATTGCTAATCTGAACTAGACCAGACATAATGAATCAGTGGAAACCTGGTAAATCAACAAATTCCACTGATTCAACAGGTCAATGTAGTGGGACTAACAATTGGTTTTAGGGTATATCATAAGGTGAGGGATATTTAGAAGCCTCTCATAATCTGAGTCCCTAAACAACAGTTTACCTAGTTTAGTAAATCAAGTGCTGAAGCTGGAGACAAAAAAGATAAAGTGAATCAAAATGATTCTACTACCACTATTTATTGCAGTGTATATCACATGTGCAGTTGTTAACAGTGAACCTTTCTTTGTGCTACTGGCAACACTAACCCCAATCCAGTGACGATTAGTAAAATCAACCAATGAATTTTCATTAATCAAGAATCTATAATGTCAATAATGTTATTATTATTATTTCTTATTTTCTTAAATCCTGCCTTTCTCCCAATATAGTGACTCAAGGCGGCGAATAAAGGGACTCAAGGCGGCGTTCCCACCAAAAACAAACAAAAAGTATTTCGATCTTTCTTTATGTTATCCTTTAGAGGGCTACATTTAAAACACTTTAGGCTTCCATATACCTACAAAACTAAAGGGTGAATACTGTATTGTAAATAAAGATATACAGACTCACTGGGCTAAGATTGGATGGAAGTCCTTGTCAAGTATAAACTTAGTGGCAAACGCATTTGTACCCTGAATGATATGGAGAAAACAGCCATGTAAAAGCAAGATTTGTTCAGATAGGGTTTGCCATTGGCATCCTCTGATGCTGAGAGAGTGTGACTTGCCCAAGGTCACCTTGTGGGTTTCCACTGCTGAGCCAGGATTCAAATACTGATCTCTCAGTGTCCTAAACTGCTAATATGATATAACTTCTACTATAAGCAGAACTGAACAGTGTGACATTGACAACGTAGTCAAGAGCATTTCTATTGGAACACTGAGTTTGGTTGTACTTATTCTCAGCTGATACAAGTCTATAGCCTTATCAAGCTTATTTCTTACACTTACCTTTAAAATCAAACTGGTAAATATTTTTCAAGGATTCATGTAGAAAGTAAAAACTTCCCAGTGCCTGTTTGAAAACAAAATAAAACAAAATGAAAATGTAAATATATCACTTTAAATATACTAACCCTGAACTATTCTAATGGTCTGTATTTATTTCCTGGAGACAAATTGAAAGACATACATTCATTAAAAATGAATGCTTCATTTTGTTTGGCATTTTAATACAATAACGCCCAATCAAAAATTATGTATTATAAGGACATCTGTATTAAAGTGATAATAAATATACCAATACCTATTATAAATATATATTAATTATAAATTTACATATTATAATATATGTATATAATATAAATATTTGAATAATATATTTAATATAATTTATTTATATAATAATAAAAACATCATATATATATACACACACACAAATTTAATAGGCATAAAGTACAATCTTTTTAAAAAGTCAAAGCTAATCTAGAATTGATACAGATTCACAGGATCACTGATCCAGAAGATATCAATGATGGGAACTGTGCTGCCCTCCAGATGTTGTTGAACTGCAGCACTCAGCAGTTCTAACCAGCTGCAAGGAATGCTGGGAACTACAGCCCAACATCTGTACAACCACAGAATGATCCTCCCTGATCTAGGACTAACCAGAGATTAGAAAAATATTTTTTTTAAATGATGACTTCCACTATTCCCCAGCCAGCGCAGTCTACCCTATGTGCAGATTCTTGGGGTTGTAATATAAAAATGTAACTTTCCATGGTCTGGAACTAAACCTCAGTCACACATTCTGACCACCCAGTACACCCTTCCCCCCAAAAAATATTTACCTGTGCTATCCAGAAGCAATTCTTTAGTGTACAACAAGCACAATTCTTAATGTCACTATGAAAGAACAAGGTGTTCCTCCTGCAATCATATCTTCTACACAACTATTAAATATGTAGACATTTTGCTTTCTTTTTCATTTGGCCATCCTCTCTTGCTTTTAGCCATGGGATGGAACAGTCTAAGAACACAGTGATTCTCTACATGAGTCGATTGCATAGTATAGCTTATTAAAAAGCCTTTCTAGTTTCCTCTTCTTCTTCATCAACACTGCCTGTTCACCTGCCCCCTCCAAACATACAAACAATGATATTTGTATGAACTGGGACCAGACAAAAAGTACAAAAGCACCTTGGAGAGAAGGGCCTCCAATTAATACCTTGCCCAAGCGCCTGCTAAAACCTGTAGCAGACACTATGCTAGGATAATCTTTCTGAATATGTTGCCCTCTGTGTTGGACTATGATACAGAGCAGGTTGACCAGCAAGGATTATAGCTGTGATACAACACAGTGGGAGGGTTGTGAAAGAGTATTCTCAACTACAAGTTGATGAAAGGCTTTCTAGATCACTGTCTCCTGCTAGTTCTCTGATACATAGTGAATTCTGCAACTACCAGAACTGGGCTTAGAGCCAACATGCTGTAATGGTTTGAGTGTTGGGCTAGGACTCTGGAATTCTTGCTCAATCATGGAAACTCACTGGGTGACCATGGGCAAAGCATGCTCTCTTCACTTCAGAGGAAGACAGTGGCAAACCTCCCATGAATATATCTTGCCACCAAAGCTCAAATGTCACCATAATCTGGTTTCAATTTGGAGGCACCACTTTTAGGTCACCATAACCTGGTTTCAACTTGAAGGCACGTAACAAATGCAACACAACCAGAACTGAACAGAATGCAAGTGGAGTCTGGCAAATCTAACCAATGTGCTAAGGTTGCTTCCACCTAGGCAAGAGCCAGTCTGCCTCCAAATCCCAGCTGCTGAATCTACCAATCTTATTTGGGTGGAATTTGGTAGTATTTGGCAGTACAACTTTTCTGAAAGACAAGATTCTTCCAAAGTCTTATATTTGGAGCCAAAAATCACATTATGCAGAGAAGACAAACCTGAGCATAAGATTTTCTTTCTGTGAAAGAAAGATAGGATGACATATCTCTGCTAAGAAGAAGTCCTTGAAGATCACAGCTATTTAAAAATTATTGCTGTGATTCCTTGGAGGTTAAAGGCCAGAATATCATGGGCACATAATGAAGAGGGGGAATTGGAGCTTTATTAATTGCTAATGAAATTATATTAAGACATTAAATGTTAGGTATTAGCCTTTTAATCTCAGACAATATTCTTTTTCTTTCTTTCTATTTTTTAATGCAGTCAACCTGTCCTTCCCCACAGTGGTTAACCTTGGAGTCCCCCCCCCAAGAATGTCTACTGCTGATGCTTATTTACTTTGCCCCATGTGCAAATGCATAATAAAAAAATTACAACAACAATAAAGGAATTGGAGCAAGCTGCCTGGGTCACAAGAAAGTGTAGTGATCAATTAAAAGTGTGTGACAGTGTTTTCCATTGGATGAACTAATATGTCAAGGAGATGGACAGGACCTCATGTTTGTGCTTTTGACAAATCAGCAAATGTTCAATCTCCAGCAGTGCAGATTCTCATAAATAATGCAGCAATCACTGAGCCAAAAAAAAAAAATCTGCTTTGCCAGAAGGGTATCCCTGTTTTCTGAGATGTCTTTTTTTTTTTTTAAAAGGACCAAATATTAAACAAAAGAGTTCCTTTGGTTAAAGTGCTGCTCTCTCTCTCTCTCTCTTCCTCTGCTTTGATCATCTCATAGCTTAATTTGATTCCTCCCCTGCCCACTGAAATATGTTAAGGCAGAAGCACATACTTTGGTTCATCCAGAAGTGAAGAAGACCCCTGGATACAAGGTTGACTTGAGATATTTGCTGTCTGAAATGGAAGGACAAGATGACTCCTTTCTCCATATTTTCAGAGTCAGGCATCTGTTGAATTCATTTTCAACATCACCCTCTACTCAGTTAAGGGGAGAAGGCTAGCTAACGGGAACAATTAAGCAGAACTGATGGGAACAACCAACAGAGATTTTTTTTAAAAAAATGTAGACCAGAATATCTGGAATGTTATGAAAAATCTAAGCAATTTCTTAGGAAACCTGGGCTGCATCCACATTGCGGAAATAATTCAGTTTGACACCACTTTAACTGCCATGGGTCAAATGCTATGGAATTCTAAATGTTTCGTGAGACATTTAGCCTTCCCCATCAGAGAGCTCTGGTGCCACAACAGACTACATTTGCCAGAAAGACATGGCACTGAGCCATGGAAGTTAAAGTGGTGACAAACTGGATTATTTCTGTAGTACAAATGCAGCTCTATCACCACAGAGGCTACTGGCTTTGAAGATGGTTCTAGATACCAAGCCCCAAAGAGAGGCCTTTTTTCAAAACATGAAGTAACTGAAAGTTTTTAAAAGGGCCTTTTCTGGGTCTAAAATGGTCAAGGGTGTAAGGAGGTAGAGAGAGAGTGGAGGGTTGAGTGGGCGAGGGAAGAAGAAGGCAGGCCAGAGGACCCAGAGGAGGAAGGAGAAGAGAGCCAGGGAGAGTGGGAACAGCTGGGAACGGAAGGAGGGGTGAGGGCCCCAGGGAGGAAAGAGGAGACGGGCGTAGAGAGGGTTCTTAAGGCGGAGGGAGAGGCGTTTGGGGGAGGAGGCTATGCAGAAGATGGTGATGCAGAGACGAACGCAGAACAGCGAGAGAGATAGGCCACGTGCACCCAGGTGAAAGAACCCTCAACCCCGCACGTCCCTCTTCCTCCGCTCACATATGAGTGGGCCCTCCTCGAGTCGGGTGCCCGGCTAGCCCTCGGTGGGAAGGAGTTGCCCCTTGAGAGCTGTACAACCCGGAGATAGGGAAAAACACTATTGGGCAGCATGGAGAAGAAGGGGCGTGGTGGGAGAACAGAACCAGGCCCCAAAGACAAGGTAGACCGGGCCCCCACGACGAGCGGGAACTAGCAGAGTGGGCCGAGAGAGCGTATAGGCCTTGGAGGGGATGAGACACCGCTGAGGGCGAGTTCTAGACGCTGGTGAGTCAAGCCCAAGACACCCTGCACTGAAGCCAGTGAAGTAACTGGGACACCGTCTTGCGGGGAAGCACGCTTTTGGGAGGGGAGAAAGTTCGAAGTTTCTGTTTACTAGTTTGTGTTGGACAGTAAAGTTATCCATTGGCAAGCAACTACAGTGTTTCTTCACCTAGTTTGTTTCCACCTGAAGGTTACAAAATGGAGCCAGCAGGAGGGCTTCCCCAGGTCGGCCCCCAGGCCCCGCCCACAAGGGGGTTCCAAAATGTGGCAAATATGGGATAACCCAGAGGGCATTTGGGGCAATTTGTTTACCCCTGAGGGCAATACAAACAGTTCTGGAGGGCTGAACTCAGGCCATGGGCTGCATTTTGCCCACTCCTGGTTTACTTATTATACTACCCTTTCTTCACAGAGATTATGTTCTTACAGAGCAATATTATGTAGGTTTAGTCAAATCCCACTGCATGGGGGGGGGGGGGTTGCTCTCCAATAAATGTATAGTATTAAAGCCAAAATGAAATGTCTTTGTTATCAATGGAATAGGACAACTGAAGACATCTTTGTGCCAAAGAAGTCTGAATGTTGAAACACTCTGGGCATGTTTACATATCACAGTAAACCTCACTCCTTTCTTCTTTCAGCGTCAGTTTAATGCATTCCCTCATTTGGCTTTTAGAGGTACAGGTTGAGCCTCTCTTATTTGAAATGTTTGAGATCAGAGGAATTTTGGATTTGGGAGTTATTTTGGATTTTGAAATGTTTGCATATAGATAATGAGATACCTTGGAGATGGAATGGGACTCAAGTCTAAAGATTAAATTCACTGATGTTTCATATACACCTTATACACACAGCCTATCGGTAATTTTATACAAAATACTTTAAATAATTGTGTGTATAAAATAAACAAAGTTTGTGTACATTGAATCATCTGAAAGCAAAAGTGTCACCATCTCAGCCACCCATGTCAACAATTTTGGATTTTGGAATATTTTGAATCCTGAAATTCCAGATAAGGGAAACTCAATCTGTAATTACTATGAACATCCAAGCATGCTTGACATGTGTCAAGTTTGTTTTCATAAACGGACTTTTTTCTAGGCTTCTTAAATCACCTTTCTCAATATATGTAGGTGTCGGCAATTTCACCATGCCTACCTTCAAATAGTTATTAATGAATGTAGGAGACTGATTTGGTGTTACTACCACCAAAGTTAATGGAGAAACCCATATCGTATATATTTGACTTCCAGGGCAGATTACACAGATTGCCTTTCACCAGGGGATAGTTCATTTTTTATAACTGTTAAAAGTGCAGTATTTATATTGACCAATGGATAAATCGACTCAGGTTTTTGGGGTTATTATTTTTACTAATTTTTTTAGAATTATATATAAGCATATACAGTAATTATACTTGTGCTTCTAAAGGGAATTATGAAATGGACCAAATCCAGCAATGCCATTATTTCAGCATATATCCCTAAGTGCGGACATGCTTTTGAATGGCAATAAAATGTTTGTTAACCCAAACAATACTTACTCAAAGTGCACTCAGTAACCTACTGATTCTTATCGTATTGTTCAGTTAGCTTCAAAAGAGATTTACGCAGACATTTTTGGTTCTCTTCCAAAACACTGCACCCCATAGATCATTACAATGATACCAGCAATGACTCTCGCAACATGGAAATGTTAACTCTAATAATAAAAAAAATGGAAATATCTATAAAGCATACAACACACAAGGCCTATTTAATTGTTAATTAGATGCTGAGATATGGGTCATTTAACATCCGCAAATCTAACAACTCCAGGGAAATACTTAAAACAAAATGTTTAAATAATTACTGCTCAGAGTAAACATTCACTGCATTACCTCACTGAATGTGCTAAAGCTAATATTGCAATTATGAAGAGTGCTTTAAATAAATGTAAAATAAATTGCCAATGATGATTCAGAAAGTGTAATTCATGTAGTCATAAAATCTATAATTAGCTCTAATGAATATTTAAAGTCAAAGTTCAACTTAACTTTTTCAATGTTTAACCTACTATATCAATATAGCTCAAGGAATGCATTTGTCATTGAAAATGACAGCATCTGAATATTAATTAGCATAGGTCACTGCTGACAGGAAGTCCTTATCTTCTGCCAGTCCTTTTGACTATAGTGCATGTCACCAGTATGTTTGTCACGTCTGATATTATTGATTACTTGCCTGTTTGGCCAAAAACAATTAAAAGGATTTTTTATTTTACATATTTATAAACCTGACTGTCAAGCACACTTATTTTTCCATTAGAAAAATGTAGTCTATTAGCTGCCATAATTCAGTCTAAGGAGCAGAAGCAAATGAGGAGATGCAATAACCCTAGACAGCAGGAAAACATTTTTACATAAAAGCACTCTTTCGTTGCTTATTTTTAAAAGGGGTACATTTTATTGGCTCTTTTATATTATACTATAAATGGACCATCATTCTTAGGCGTAACTCAGTAAAAATACAAATTTGGAGGTTGGGTTTTGTGATCCCTTAAGAGCTTAATTCAGATGCAAATAGAATGCATTTAGTTTTCACATAATCAAAAATATATGAAGTTGCAAATTCATAGACTCCTGTTGCACCAATACAACAGATATTGCAATCTTAACAGCTGTAGAAGGGACCTCTAAACTACAGACTGAATTAGACCATGCCTTATCTGTCAGTCAGTATAACACCAAAGCTCCAGGATCTTGAAGGATCCAAGGCGAAAATATATCCCAAAGGAAGCCAGGGAAGGGAGGGAGTTTCTTAGCAATTTTAAGTTGTAAATTAAAGTGCTTTTGAGTCCCTGAATTGGGGTGAATGTCTATTTTAAGTGGGAAAAAACTGACTGTGTACACAAATCAAGTCATTAAACAGTAATCTATCACTTTTTTATCTGCAGCCGAATTAGGTGTTCAGCAATTTATCATTCCCTGAATTAGTCTTATCAGCCAAAGTACACAACATTAAACTGCTATTGTGTTTTGTTTTCACATCAAGACTTGTCTGTCTGATTTGTAGTCATCTAGAACTTTAAAGGTGTGCCTAATTATTTGCATTAACTCTTTAATAACCCAGCAGTCAAATCCTAAGAACCGCAGTTGCAGCAAGTAAGATGTCAACATACTGCAGAATCTGTAACACTGCAATGCAAAAGTTAAATGTGTGATAAAGGAATGTTAAAGCATTCTAATTTAATGTTTTCAGAAATGCAATGTATGTTCCAAATATCCAGTGACAGGTGTACACACATTCCAAGGACAGGAAATTCTAAACAGGAAACAGGGCAACCAATATCAGTGAATCAATGTTGTTGTTTTTTTGGAGTCACCTGAACAAATATTCAAAGAATTAATCGGCCGCAGCTGAAATTTGGACAAACAGGTCTTCATGTCACAAGATGTGCATATTATCTTGCTCTTTGGTCAAACTATTTAGAAGGATCCTACAAGTACTTAATTTCAAAACGAAAGACTGATTGATGCATCAATTCAATTCAAATGATACACAAAAGTTGGTGTGAGCATGTTGATTCAAAATTTAAAGAGCAGGTTTTCTAACTCATTATTTGAAGCTGGTTAAACATGAGTGATTCTGAATTAACTATTTGCCAATACATTATGACTGTAGCAAAGGATTGTTTTAAAGTTCCTGAGATGTGGGCTCACCAAAGGGTGGAGGAGGAATATCACATGGTTCAAGTGCTGGCTCCTATTGATGTAGAAGCAACAATGTGGACAGGAGGAGAGTGTGCTTTGTAGTGTAGACTAGTGACTTGTACTTTTACAAGCAAGAAAGAAAAACTTATTATAAATTGCAACTATAACTATAATTAACTACTTTGGGTAAGGGAGTAGTGGCTTTGAATTACAGCTGTATCTAATTACTTTTGACATAATTGTCCTAGCTCTGCTGCAATGTGACAGAGTTATAAAGAATATTCCCATCTGTGCTAGAACACAAGAGCATGGTTTTATTTTGAAATTTTAAGTCTAAAAAAGTCTCATTGCATTTAACTGTAGGTCCTCCAAAAAGGCATATTTAGGCTATATTTATAGGCTTTATCAGGCAGTTGTGATTAAAAAAATCACCATTTTACATCCCCTGCAGTATGATCCCATACAGGTACCAGGGACAGGGTTTCTTCTGTGGTAGTAATGACCAACCTTGAGAAAACTCCACTCCACTTTTGATTAATTATAGTGTACTACATTTCAATTAAGGTTTTTATAAGAAGCTATTATTTTGTTATATCTTTTAATTTTAATGGTAATATAGTAAACACATCCAGTATGGTGTAGTAGTTTGAACATTAGACTGGGACTGGAGAACAGGAGAACATACATGGCTGAATCGTTGATAAAACATCCCTCAAAAGTGCCTCAAACATGGAGGATGTGCACATGTCTGAATGCCTGGCATGCTTCCTCAATCGTCATGCAATTGTCGCTCTCTCTAGCATCCCTGAAACATCTCAAGGGGAGCAGATTTCCCATGAACGCAAACTTTGCATTCATAGGAAATCTGCTCCCCTGGAACGATTCAGGGATGCTAAGAGGGAGCGACAACTGCAATGACGATTGAGGAAGCACACCAAATGCGCACTTCCTCTATGTTTGAGGAACCTTTGATGGATGTTTTACCAGCGATTCAGCCAGGTATGAAAATCTTCAATGACAAGAAAACTGAACAAATACAGTGGAATAGGTCTGATTAGTTTACATCACATTAAATTATGTTTAAAATATATTAAACTATGTTTTCTTAATAATGATTTATAAACTAGGGGTAAGGAATGGAGGGAACTTCAGATTTTTGATGAGGGATATTTATATATTTATTGAATTTATATCCTATCTTTATCCTGGGATGGGATCCAATAAAACATCATCCAGTCTAACAACTGGATGCTGCACACACTCCTGCCTCTCAAAAAACATGCTTGAATGTAGAGTTGTTACAGAAATTTTGGGTTAAATGCCCATAACACATTCACACTTCTCTGCCACAGGGTAGAATTTTAAGTCAGATCCATGAACACTACATAATGGTGTATTTTAAATAAATGATTGTATTTAATAGATGGCTGAAGTTGAGCCACATTTGCCATGATCACTTGTCTTTAAACAATTGTAATTAGAACACCATTTGGCTTTAAATCAATTTAGTATTTCATGGATCTCTTCTCCTATAATAGACTCAGTGATGGCAAATTCAATTTGTAGAGAAGACATTATTGCCCATTTCATTTAGTATTATCTAGGTCAGCTCTCAATGGGAAGGGTATCATGTTGTAAAAGGCTGTATTTAGCATGTCACAGTCACTGGATGCTCTTCTGATATCTCCAGAAATCTTTGTAAGCTGCCTTAAAATAAGAGACGATTGATTTACAAAGTACCAAATTTCAAATTTCATATTCTAAGGCTAAACATGAAATAATTGGACAGAGCTGTCCCCTTGTCTGACCCAGCACAATCAAGCCCCTTTCAAGGTTGACTGCCTGCATGAGAAATATGTGCATAATTTCATTTTGTCTCCCATCCAACGTTCAATGTTAGAAGTTAATTAAATTGCTTGTCCATTGTATTCATCCACTTACAAAGTTAATGATATTCTGTTCCTGAATTAAGGAGAATTTTATAAAGCCTGCACTATGGAACCTGGCATGCTGTACATTGAGGAGCTGAACTCTGTCATAGCTTCTAGTTGCAGCTCTTCTAATTAGGAAACAAAATGAATGTTTCTGTGTCTGCCAATGCAAAGGACAAGTCATTCTGACAGTGAAGCAAAATGCTCTGTACAATAACAACTTAATAATACCTCATTTTGACTATAATAAATTCTTCAGAATTCATAGGCCTGTTAAATTTTTTAAATCTCCAGAATGAAGATAAACTATAGTGTAACAAGACAGCTTTTTAAGGAAGGATAAAGGTTTAAGGAAAGAAATAGTATCTTGCAAGGACCTTGATAATTTACAAATTATCAAAATGGTCCTAGTTCAACAGTAGTTGAGTATTTCATATTGTGCCCCCTGTCAATCCCAGCATCAATATTTTATTGTCACTAAGCAGAACATTTGGGCAATATTTATAGAACTATGGAAATGGATTTCATGCAATGATTGGGAGACATAGAACATAGTGGACTGCAAAGGGTGTACAAACAGTCTTGCATAACTTATTGATAACACAGCTACAAAACAACCAAGGCTCAGGACTAATCTAAGTGTCTCCACAATGCAGAAAGGGCAGACTGTCAAATGTTTGGTTATAAATCCCTGTTTGTCACAAGCCAAGTTGACTCAAACTGAAGATGAAGCGGTTTAGCAAAGAAAATGTGCATTGTTGGGGGGGAAATTGTGTGACAACTTTATGGGAGCTAGGAGTTGGCTATAGAAGTCAGGGAAGAGAAAACAAATGAGGGAGAAGGCTATATGTAGGACTTAGAGAATGGGTTGTTTCTAAGTTAGAAAGACAGGGAAGACTGAGTGAGAGTAGAATGGGTGGGATAGAGCCAAAGTACCATGAAATCTTCATGCCTAAGGGGGATCTGGACATGCAATTCTAGATTAGTCTCGCTGCAAGAGGCCATGGTAAAGGTGAGAGTCAAAAGTGAGGGAAATTTCTAAAGTCTGTGGTGTGATGCAGTGTCCTACCACTCACAAAGAAATAGTAAAAATGACAAACCGTTATGTTAGCCACTGAAGTATCACTTTCATCCCTTAACAATACAGAATACCATTGTGCTCTGGCTGGCCAGTAGTGAAGTGTGCTTTATAATCACTTTATAATCACTCTTCCAATGGAATTGACAACAGGTCAATTGTCATTGTCACTGTATGTTGTTTTTTTAATTTAATAAAAATTTAATTAAACAAATTTATTACTGCACAGATTCTTGTGGATTACAGCTTCACTTCATTAGAGACATGAAGAACTGTTCAAAACTTCAGGCCAATATACAAGACACATTGTATGGGTGGTTAGTTGGTGGGGGTAGAGGGGACTAAAGGCAGTAAGATCAGAAAGAGGGAAGTAAAATGAAGATAGTGTTGCTAACAGTGTAAATATCACTGGTTTAAATTCAATTACCAGAGCTGATCTGTTGAATTAATAGGATTTACGCAAACAATGATTTATAGTAATTGATTCACTGGGTCTCCTCTTGGAGGAGGGGGATTGGAACTGGATTTTGGTCACTGTTGTAACTGTCTGTATTTTACTTATCTCTGACTTCACTGCCAACAATACCTTCCGCAACAATACATACAAACACACACACTAAGGAATTCTGTATAACTGTGTATCTGATGAAACAGGCTTCGATTCACAGAAACCCATGCTATAATACATTTCTTAAATCTTAAATGTGTCACAAACAACATACTAATAATTGATGAGTACAGTGGTGCCTCGGGTTACGAAATTAATTCGTTCCGCCATTCCCTTCGTAACGTGAAAATTTCATAACCCGAAATAGCTTTCCGTTAGCGCTGGAAGCCTATAGCATTTGAATTTCGCGCCGAAATGAATTTCGTAACCCGAAAAATATTTCGTAACCCGAAACAGTTTTTGCCAATCCAACTTTTTCGTATCCCGGAAATTTCGTAACCCGCGCATTTCGTATCCCGAGGTACCACTGTATTTTAATTTCACTTTCTCACAAGGCTACAATAATATTTGAAGCATATCAGAATTCATCTTGAAGATAGCAACAAATACAAACTGAGAGCAATATAAACTAAAAACCACTACAGACTATTGTACAGCCTCACTACTATAAATAAGTAATGAAAGTCTACAAGTCATGATTTTGTTTACTGTAATTCTAATATACTGCTTCATTTGTGTTTCAATTTAATGCTTCAACTATGAACAATGTCTTCCAAAAAAATAGCAAAATATAAGTGGTAACATCTGAGCTCTTTTCCCCCTTAATGTCTCTGTAATTATTTATTGACCAACCCCATGAACAAATAATCCATGTGTTTCAACAAGAGATTCCCCACTGACTTATACTTGACTTAATACTGTATTTTTGACCTTAAGCAAGAGTCAGGAAAAGTAATCTGTCATTTATTGTCAGTTTTAGTGCTGTTACCATCCAAAGAGTTTAAAAAACACCAGCATTCTTTTACTGGTTTCATGGTTGGATTGAACTTACTAACGAAATGTTTCTGCATTATCGAACCACACAATGTGTATGTTTACCCAAATAATGGTGATGTTCGGATGGAACAGAATGATGTTCTGATGGAATATGATGGAATAATATTTCATTTCATTGACATTTATGTTCTCAACATTCATGCAAAATATACCATGAAGACATTTGATATTAGATTTTATTCTATTCTCTTAATCCTAGGGACTTTATTATATACATTTTATGATCACAACAACCACAGCTATATGTTAGTAGAGTTCAATTTCTGAGTATATATTTTTTAAAAAACAACAACAACTGAACAGTGGGCCCAGGAGATGTGGCCGTCCCAAGTCAAGCCTTCGAAGGTAGTGGGGCATGTATATGATCTATAGATTTCAGACAGGAGTTTATCACACGGGGGAGAAAGCATCATGGTCCCATTTTTTTTTTCTGTTACCATTGCGCAATTGAGAAGAAGATGATCACACGACGTCGGGATGATTGCGTTGCCCACAAGTTATCAAAATGTCAAAAGCTAGGTTTCGTCTTTTAGGTTTCAACTCGGCGGAATATGATATAATGTTAAAATTAGTTAAATACCCCAAACTGTGTTGGAAGTACTTGAAGGGACAATTTTAAGATGAAAAATAAGCATGTATGTTTTTTCTTGTTACTTGTTTTTCCTCTATGTTTTGTTGTGTTAGTTGTTGGTATTGTTGTTTATGTGACTATTTGTTTGTTATGTCCCATTGTATATTCAATAAAATAAAATAAAATAAATGTCATGTTCCTATCAGATTGTATTAACGATTTAAATCATTAATAACATCTCAAAAGCGCAATCTAAATGTTATTACAAGTGTGTACTTACAAAGCACTACAATTGCACATTTCATTCCCAGCTTGCTATTCAAAATAATAATATAAATAATAATAATAAAAAAACTTTTATTTTTATCCCGCTTTTCTGTGACGAGACAATCAAAGCGGCTCACAACACATTAAAATCCACATTTACAACATTGTGTCCCAAAATCCCCCCCTTAAAACAGGATTAAACATGTTACAATTAAAATATCTATTAAAACATATATATATATATATATCGAGGACAGATGAGGAGTGATCATTCTGTAGCCAGACACTTTTATTCAGGAAAGGCCTGCTGGAAGAGATCCGTCTTGACAGCTTTTTTAAAGCTGTCTAAACTGGCAATTTGACAGATCTCGTCTGGCAGACTGTTCCATAGTTCGGGAGCAACTGCAGAGAAGGCCCTCCGGAAGGTAGCAGTTAGTCTGGGTTTTAAAGGCTGCAATAGATTCCTCCCAGAGGACCTGAGGGTGTGGGGTGGATTATATGGGAGCAGGCAATCCCTGAAATAGGTTGGACCCAAGCCATGTAGGGCTTTAAAGGTTATAACCAACACCTTGTACTGTGCCCGGAAACTAATAGGCAGCCAGTGAAGAGATTTTAGGATGGGTGTTATTCGGTAACTCCTAGTTTTTCCGGTGACCAACTTGGCTGCCATATTTGCACTAGTTGAATTTTCCGGACTAGGCACAAGGGTAGCCCCATGTAAAGCGCATTACAGAAATCAAATCATGAAGTTACCAGTGAATGTACAACAGTTTCTAGGTCTTTTATCTCCTGGAAAGGGCGCAGCTGGCATATCATCTGGAGCTGATAACAGGCGCTCCTGATTGTCGCATTCACCTGATTTCTCATGTGAAGCAATGGATCTAGGAGCACCCCCAGACTGCGAAACACAGTCCTTTGTGGAGAGCATGACCCCATCTAGGACTGGAGGTTGCAACCTTATACTGGGTTTGGGGTCCCCTACTGTAAGTACCTCCGCTTTGTCTGGATTCAGCCTGAGTTTGTTTTTCCTCATCCAGCCCATTACCGCTTCAAGACATTGATTGAGGGGAGAAATGCCATCTGTTGTCATAGCTGCTGATAGGGACATGGAAAAATATATTTGGGTGTCAGCGTACTAACAGCAATGACGGTTGGGGGGAAGGGAGAACTGCCAGGATATCTCTTCTGAGCATGTGCAGAGACTACAAAAATGGAAACATAAAGCTTCAGGTATGTACACTAAAAGTGCTATTCTTCTGTAATCAAAGTGGAATTGCATCAGTTTTGGTTTACGTGTGATCATCTCCCGTTAGTGTTTCGTTGCTATTGAGCAATTGCACAATGGTAACAGAAAAAAAACCAGGAACATGACGCTTTCTCCCCTGTTGATAAATTCCATAGTTATCTGCCCCTAGACTATTATGTGGAATGCCGAGTGTGTAGACATGTTGCAAACTGTTAAGCTGGCAAGAAACAGTATGTGCCTGGCAAGAGGAACCTTTTTACTTAAAGGAGCTGATATATTTCCTTTCTTTTCATATGAAATCAAGTTTTTGCCTGCCTTGTAAAAAGGAAGAACACCATAAAGATTATGGATAGATAAGTCTCACTAGAGAAAATCCAGAAGCCAAAACAAAAATCTATAATGATGTCTTCTGCTTCCATGCAATCTTCATTAATACCCCTTAAACTGGCCCACAAAATAGATGTGACTTTGTGTGCCTTTTATACTTGATACAGAGAACTTTACTAAGTAATGCCATTTGCTAAACAACATAATAAACTAAGCTCACCCTGAAAACAGAGGTTTGAAATCTGAGTGTACTCCTGATTCAGCCCCGAATCTGGATGTTCAAGTTTCTGTGGTAGATAGGGAGTGCATTTCCATAGTTAAAGCTAGTGTACCAGTTGTGCTCATCCCTTGAAACATCTGCCTTGGCCATGGTGACACATGCCTTAGTTATGTCCTGACTGGAAACTTGAACTGCTGCAAAGAGTTACATCCAGATTTCTAAGAGGTACCAGCTACAAGGAGCACACACATTCCTTGTTGCAACAACTTCAGTGGCTTCTGGTCTGTTTATGCCCTATAACCCCTTATATGGATCAGGTCCAGGCTCTTTGAAGGTTTTATCTTCCCATATGAACCTGCCTCTCTATTTGACAACCTTGACGGGTACATTTGAGAGGAATGCCAGACAGGGTCATCTCTGTGGCTGCTCTCACATACTGGAACTCCCTTCCTAGGAAAGTTAGGATGGCTTATTCTTTGCCATGTTTTCAGCAGTAAACAAGACATTTCTATTCCAGCATGCCTTTGGGAAGTAACTGTAAACACATGGGCTTTTTATGTGCTATACTGGCAAAACTATCTCTGGGCATTCTGTATCTAACAAAGCTCTGTGAAATTCATGGGGTCACCATAAGTTGACAGGCGACTTGAAGATATACACACCAACATATACACATTTTTATCCTTTCTTTTAAAGCAATATTTTAAATGGTTTTAATTCTGTTGTTAATTTAATGCTGTTTAATCTCAACTTTTGTGTGTGTTTTAACTATATATGCTTTTATTGTAATTTTTTGCCTTTGTAAAGCCCCTTGAGTGTAGAAGAAAAGTGGAATATAAATTATATAAATTTCCATCAAAACTAAAGCAAACGGTTGTCAGACCGCTTTTGAAAAAACCCTCCCTGGATCTCCTGGTGAGAAATAATTATAGACCGGTCTCCCTTTTACCATTCTTGGGCAAAGTGATCGAGAGGGCAGTTGCCTTCCAGCTCCAAGCTGTCTTGGATTATCTAGACCCATTTCAAACCAGCTTCAGGGTGGGATATGGAGTGGAGACTGCCATGGTTGCCTTAGTCTATGATCTCCATCTGGGCATCGACGGGGGAAGTATGACCCTGTTGGTGCTCTTGGACAACTCAGCTGCATTCGATATCATAGACCATGACATCCTTCTGGGACACCTGAGGGAGTTAGGCATTGGGGGCACTGCGCTCCAGTGGCTCCGTTCCTACCTCTTGGGCAGATTTCAGATGGTGATGTTGGGGGACAGCTGCTCTTCTAGGAGAGAGCTGACATCTGGCATCCCTCAGGGCGACATTCTGTCCCCCATGCTGTTTAACATGAAGCCGCTGAGAGAGATCATCCGGAAACATGGGGCGCAGTGTCATCATACGCTGATGACACCGAAATCTATTTCTCTATGTCTGTTGCAGTGACTAGGGATGGCATCTCTCCTCTGGATGCCTGCCTTCGGTCGGTAATGGGCTGGATGAGGGAAAACAAACTCAGGTTGAATCCAGAGAAAACGGAGGTACTTGCGATAGGGACCCTAAGTCCAGGGATGGAGTTTTGTCAACCAGTCCTGGACGGTGTCACACTTCTCCTAAAGCACGAGGTTCGCAGTTTGGGAGTACTCCTGGATCCGTCTTTGCAGTTGTCATCTCAAATAGATGAAACAACCAGGAGTGCCTGGTATCAACTTTGGTTGATATGCCAACTGCATCCCTACCTTGACTGAAAGGACCTTGAAGATGTGGTACATGCACTTGTAATCTCTCGGTTGGATTTCTGTAATGCGCTCTACTTGGGGCTACCCTTATGCCAAGTTCGGAAGCTTCAATTGGTTCAAAATATGGCAGCCAGATTGGTCACTGGTACATCTAGGTTTGACCATATAATACCAGTATTGAAATCACTTCACTGGCTGCCAATTAGCTTCCGGGCGCAGTATAAGGTGTTGGTTATTACCTTTAAAGCCTACATGGCTCGGGCCTGAGTTACTTGTGGGAACGCCTCTCCCTTCATAATCTGCCCCACACACTTAGAACATCTGGGAAGTATTTAGTGGAACATCATAACACTAGGATAATGACAACTTCCCATAGGGCTTTATTGCTGCGGTTCCAAAATTATGGAATAGCCTACCGGAAGAGATTCGTCTTATCGCTAACTTAGAGGCCTTTAAGAAGGAACTGAAAACGGATCTCTTCTGGCGGGCTTATCCACTGGGCTCCATATAAAAGGTTATGACGATTGTTCCACTCCTGACTATGACTGTTGGCTATTGATGAATTAATGAATTGTTATTTTAGAGAACTAACAGGAATGTCGGTTAATTCAGTATTAGTATTTTATTGATTGTATTTTGTATTATTGTATCATTTTTACTGATGTAATCCCGCCTCAATCCTTGGGAGAGGTGGGAAATATAAATAAACTTTATTATTATTATTATTATTATTATTATTATTATTCATTATTATTATTATTAAAGAGATGGATGGAAATTGCTGAACATCTTAGAACTGCTGCTGAATGTTAAGTATAAAGCTTGAGATAAAACCGTGTTAAAGGTATAATTCCTGAGTCCAGAGTCCTCCTTGTTCCAAGCCCTTTGTTCACCAGAATATGAATAATATTGATTTCACAATAAAACTGTCACACTTTGTAATTAGCTGAACTGGTGGTTATCTATAACCTGGTCTAGTTCTGGAGATTCCACCTCCAATCTGCATTTTTGTAGCCTCCTTACACCATAACACTTTCCTTCTTTGTTCCTCTTGGTGGGAATACCTCCTAAATAAAAGTCACTTTCTAACACTAGTGCTGTTTTCCTGTGATGCTTCTTGTAAAAAACTGCTGCAATACCAGTCTTTCCCATGGCACTGGGTTAACAATCAGAACTTAGGAAGACTGCATACTGATTACCATCAATACAACATGGGAGGACTGACAGTGATGCCAAGAGTAAGTGTAGTGTGGACTCTGCATGTTATCTGGTGGAGTTGGGTCTCTTGCCAACAGAATGGTAATCTGAATCACTTGTTTGTATATTAACCGAAGGGGTTGAAATAGTGGTAACAGAATAATAGACTACCTTCAAACTGTAGGCAGGTGGTATATACAGGTGTTGTTATACTTATGAATCTTCTCTGTGTAAAATCTTTGTATGTAGTAAAGTAGAATCCAACAGGAAAAGTAGCATTGCTCTCAATGTGTCAGTTAACTAAATATAAATGCATTTTAACTTGATGAGGGGGTGATCAAAATATGTCCATCTTACCATCTACAATTTGAAGCAATTTTGTGGTAATAAGATTAATCAACTCGAAACAACTTGGCATTCCCGTGGTTTGACATTTTGGGGAGATGTGGGAGTTGTCCAAAGTAAATATCATAATACTGTAACTTATTATAACAAAATGATCTATTAATGTAATGAAGATGAAGCCAAGAATCTAGTAATTAATGGATACAACTCTAAAGAAGCTTAAAAATGAACAAATGCTGATGCTAAACCATATTCGCAGAGGTTCTAATGTGTTTCTATTTATATATTAGCTAAAACAACAAGCAATATATACACAATTAAAAATACATTTTCACTCAAGGATAAATTTTGCAAATTATAGTTTGGATGAACATGCCACTAATAAAAATAATTTAGTAAAGTGCTCTTGATTTTGACTTTTAATTATGAAAAATGATGCTGCTATGCTATACCACTTTGCATAAAGCCCAATCAATAATATTTCATGTTAATTAGTTTGCATAGGGAATTTGCATTGCAATTAAAAGTGCATTAATATTTTCTTTTAATTCTTCTGAGCCTTTAAATAAACAAGTGCTCTAAATACATCAGATATTTCATGCATTCTAACCAATAAAGTCAAAGTAAATTACATTTGAAGAGGACAAAACCATTTATCTCAGTTGTAAGAGTTTTACAATTTAAACTCTCTTCAATAGGCAAAATTAGCCAAGTATGTACCACTAATAATATAGAGAAGGAATGATTACATATTTAACACTATTTTAATAATGGTGGTGCAGTAGAGTACTGTAATAAAATATTTGCATAGGATTTTAATAAAACTACTACATGAGCTATATGCAATCAAACATATGAAATATATTCCATGCTAGTAAATTCAGATATAAAAATAATATAAGAAACTAGCCAGAATCTTTTTTTGATGGCTTACCTGCACCTTTCTGAATGTTGAATACTGTGTACTCAAAAAAGTAAGTTTTGCTCACAATAAATTAAGATGAGATTAATGGACAAAGTAGGATATAGGCTGGGTATGTGTCATGTATTAGGACAGAAGTCAATTGCTGCTCATCAGGCTAGTCCAGTCTATCCTATCCCAAATGTTCTTTTTAAACATCTTTTATTTCTATCTTTTTTTAAAATCTGCCATTAAGCAGAATATTAAACAAAAAAGTGCAAAAGGTGTCATTGTTCTGCAAGTTGTTACATGGATTGGTAGCTGTTTCACAATGATTAGTAGAAAAATTAGTACAAGTAAATACCTAACACCATAATTCTGTAAGAAGTTTTGAACACTCTTCTGCAACAGCTTCCACAAGAAATGCCATAGGCAGAATCAAAGTTTTAGATTTCTGTAAAGATGAAATTGGGGTTTCTGTAAGTCAGGAGTAGACATTTACAAATGGGGCAGTGGCCATTTATCACCTACTCCAGGCTGCACCAGCACTTTTGATGAGGCAGAATTGTTGACATGTCACATCTGGTTTCCTCTGTGGCTAATGTACAGCTGATTTTTTCAAGTTTGGCAGTTTTAAGGTGCTGGTGGGTGGTAGAGGGTTTTGGGGCCAAAACTGCTGTTTTGTGGCAGCTTTGAACTGTTCTGGACTTAGCAAAGCAGAAAAATACTAATCAGGTTTCTTCATACAGCACAGCTATTTCTACAGATGAAATATGCACACATGCTTTTCTGAACACAGAAAGACTGCATTCTCACATCTCTTGTTTGTGACTTAACAGAGGAACCAAAAATTTATGAATGTTCTCTTAAAACTTCAGATGTAATACAAGGATTTAATGGTTCAGATGATAGTTCTTCATATTCTACAGTTACCACATAAAACAATGTTATAAAAATCATTTTTTTCTGATCGGTGCTTTTGGATTCAAACCAAGCTTAAAAGGTGAAAGATTAATCCACAAACCCATCAAAATGCTAAAGCCCTTCTTCTATAGCATGTTGTGGGCAATGATGAAGTGCTGGAAGAGCAAATGGCGTTAAAAAGCTGCAACAACCATTGTACCAGAAGCAAGATAAGCTTGATGTAACTAAAATCTACTTTTACAGATTTTTCTGTTATACTTAACAACCTGACTGTAAAATGTTCACACCAATTTCCGATCCAGTAAAATCAACGTAATCCAATGTAGTAAATCAACTAGACTGGATAATGAGTTGCTCTAAGGCTAACCACTGGAGTCTAAAGGGCCACACATCCACATTTCACTGCAGGTTCCCCTACATTTCATTGTTCAGTCACTGAATTCCAGTCTAGTACAAATGCCTCTTCTCTTCCATCCTACTGCTGGCAAACAGAACTATGGAGGAGTCTAACAAGAATATCTAAGATCTAAATGGAGCTTTAGAAAATTACACTTTTTCCTGATATCAAGCCATCTTCTTCTATCTTCAATATCCCTGAGAAATAAACTCATTCACAGTGAAAGTAGGGGAATCTTTTCACAATCCTGTGTACAGGAGACAAGGTAGCTGCAGAACAAAATGAAGCATAAAATGATGAAATATTTCATGAACAGATTATAAAGTATGCCAAACTGTAGAACTTTGAGGCCTCCAGACATTTTGGATTTGAACTGACTAGTGCCCTACCAAGTCACTGTGCCCCAAACCACTACAGCATGCTGGCTCCCCCTCCCTCTCTCCCTCTGCCTCTATCTCTCTCCATCTCTATGGACTCAGGAGGCTCTTGGGGCCACAAAAGCAGCCATAATGTATCATTTGCAGCCCAGAGACTACCCCAACCCACTGACAGAACTCTGATTTTGGTTTTCCAGTGTTTAGCAATAGCAACAACAGCCCCCTCATTCCAAAATACGTGGTTTATATGTGAGAAAATTGGGGGGAGGGGAGGCAAGACTGGATTTGTCTGTGTCCCTGTTACTTTTTTTGTTGTGGGGGGGGGGCAGGGGGGGGGGGGGGAAACGGGCTTGCTTGACACAAACTCAAGAGTGCCTTAACTGTAAAAGCATTTAAACATCAATTCCAAGTTAATTCCAAGGTCTCTTCTCAGTTGGGACAGGGCAGGACATCCCAAGCAGCCAATCATGTAGACATTAAGCAGTCCCTATAGACTTATAACTATAGACTTATTTTATTACACCAAGTGCTCTACTGCTCTTACAACCACCCTCTTCCATATATTTTAATGCAATTATTTTATTATGTGTGTTCAATTGCTTTAATGTTATATTCTAAGTAGCTTTTGAAAACTCACTTCAAAAGGCAGAGAAGAAATAACCCAAATTCTAAAATATCAAAATAAGAGACTCCTGATGTCATGGGAAAGCGGAAAATGAGGTTGAATGGGTGGAGCACCTTCTCAATCCAGAACACAAACAAAAGAGCACTATAACTGTTCATTTCTTTATAAGTATTCTGAATAGATAAAACATGAAACACACCGTGTACTTTTCGTCTGCATCTTTACGGGAAATAAGTATTAATCTGCATTCTCATTACCAATGCCTGTAAATTATTTCCCACCTGACAGGGACCTGCTAAAATTGACTTGCATTAAGATTTCATTTCATTTGAATTCACTATTTGGCACATGCTTTTCTGAGATACATATATCCTACATTTTTAAACATAAAATGAATTCAAGGCAAAAGATGCTGATCAATACAAGCTACATTAAAAAGAATGCATCAACTTTACAATATTGTACTCTTGGGTCCTATAATTCTTTCTCCCTTTTGTTCCTCACCTTCCCAAATTCTACACACATCCAGTCCTTGGGTCACTTCATTTCCTGCTTGAGGTCACTGAGTCCACAGGGCCATGAACTTTCTTTGTTTAAAGACCTATTGTGATATCTGCAAACCAATTTTTTTTAAGTATCATCCCATTTCTGAAAAATAAAGTCCTCTATGGTTTGGGTCCAGGCTATCAGAAGGACCATTTCTATGAGCCTGCCTGGGTTCTAGGTTCTTTGCAATAGAGCTTTTCTCTTGATTCATCATGTTTCAAGGCACAGGGGGACTAAGATAGCTCCCTTTGCTATTCGTATGGCAGTTAATTTCCTTCCCCTGTTGTAACACAGTTGCTGAGTGCACTTATAGGAGTATTAAAATGTATCTTTTGCTTTTTAGTTATTTTGTTTTAAATTATTTTAATTCTATGGACAGCTTAATAGCTTTTTAACAACAACTTTTTATATGTTTTTACTTATGCTTTGGCAAATGCTTTGAACTTTTGTAAGCTGTCTTGAGTCCCAGTATTAGGGGCACATTGGATATAAATGAGCTAATAATAATGATAGTGACTAATGATGATGACATTGTGCAATAGCGGATGCTGTCCTGTCACCAGTGTTGATTTGTCACCAACTGGTACACATTGAATGGAGTGGGGCGCTATTTTGTCATTGTCTTCAGGTGGCACTATGTCTTAGGTTAGGTTAGCCCTGTCCTGATGGCAGCTGACTGAACACAGTAAGCTATCTGTTTATGGGCCCTACAGAGTTAGCCTTCCCTCTTGTACATCACTAAAAGGACTTTTAGCGCTATGCATTATGGTGTAGTGGTTTGAGTGTTGGACTATGACACTGTAGAGAAGGGTTTGATTCCCCACTCAGCCATGAAACCCACTGGGTGACCTTGGGCAAGTCCCCTGCTCTTAGTCTCAGAGGAAGGCAATGGTAAGCCTCCTCTGAACAAATCTTGCAAAGAAAACCCCATGACCCTCAAGGTCACAATATGTCAGAAACAACATGAAGGCACACAACAACAAACAAAAAACAAGAAGGTGCTACCAAATTGCTCTCTCTTCAAATGGACCAAGAGACATGCTCTCTCTTGAAACTGAGGGTCCATAAGAATGGCTGCATCTGCACTGAATAAATAATCCAGTTTGACACCATGTTTAGTGCCATGGTTCAGTGCTACAGAATTCTGAGAATTGTATTTCTGGGAGACATTTAGCCTTCTCTCTAACAGAGCTGTGGTGCCACAGCAAACTACAGATCCCAGAATTCCATAGCACTGAGCCATGGCAGTTAAAGTGGTTTGTTTCTGCAGTGCGGATGCAGCAGATGTGGATGCATTGCAGAGAATGTTGTGGAGATATAGCACCAGACTGAATGGACAATAACAGATGAATAAACAAGAAGGTGGCTTACTCCTAGGCAGACCATATGGCTCATTAACACAGTTCTAAGTGTACTCTTTTCCATACAGTCTGCAAACACTGTCTATCAATAATGTCTTGATGCAAGCTGAATCACATCACATCCACAGACCAATAAAGGAAAAAAGTAAATGTGAATAAAGCACCGTCTTAAAATAAATTACTCAGTGATTGTCTAGTCACAGCTAACCTGCTCAAAATGTTTAAAAATCACTTAGCAGTCAGTCATACTGCATTCTGGCCATGAGGCTAAATTATTTATTTTTATTCCACTGAACTACTCTATTATTTTATTCGGTTGCCAGTAACCCTATTTTATTGGAAGGAAGGATATAAACATGCAAGCAAACACTTGCTCTCTTTTGAAATATATTACAGATAATAACAAAGAAAAACCCACAGGAAAAAATTATTTCATAGGAAACACTGGACAGGTTTTTAGTGAAAGCATTTCAGAAGCTTAAACACAGAAATACAGTTCTGAAAAAATACAAGATAAAATCCATATAACAGCAGGAAATAATGCTGCAATTATAATTTTTAGTTTTTTTAAAAAGGCAAAACAGTTATGTGTAAATCATGCAAGATGTCTATTTATGTCACTTTTATAGCAACCATTAATCTCAATTTCTGGACAGATTGCTGTCTGATACAACCAATCCTTATTGACTTAATAGGAAGAAATTTATATCAGTTTAGAAGTTGTGATGAATGCAGTCTTAAAGTTCAATGACTCAGATACTTTAGTTGCCACAAAGTTTAACCTATGTGGACATAGAGCTAAATCACAAGGTTTAAATTCTAGCTACATGATTCATTCATATTCTTTACAAGGAAATCAAGGCACTCTTTCTTTTTCCATGTATAAAGCTGTACTGGGACAGACTTTGGTTGCCTTTGTATTGTTATATGTAACTCAAAGACTCTCAGAATATTGTCCTTTATATATGTATCTATCTATTTATTTAAGGAACTTCTTTCCTTCCTTGGGAATAACAAATATATTTCTTAGGAACAGCAAATTCTTCCTTTTTTTTTCAACCTGGAAATTTGAGTAGGTTTCTCATTCATGCTTTGAAGATTACAACTAAAAATATTATACTTTTATAACCTTCTATAAAAGTATGTGGTGTGTTTCCCCCCCCCCCCCCGATGGACATCTTTGCATGTCCTTTTAAGGGAGGAATCATGGCTTGTTAAACCACTATGTACACATGCCTTATTAATGCAGTCCATTCAATTCTATTTTATTATTCCTTGTGCAACTGAGAAAACAAACCAGGTATGGAAAATTAATGTTACATCCAAACCTGTGGTTTTGATGTACAGTGCGTTCTTTCCTTATGCAGGGGGGATCTGTTCTGGTTCCTCCTCCCCCACATATGGCAAATACTGCGTATGTTTGAGCCCCACTGAAAACAATGGGGCTTATGCACGTGGCGTGTGCACCATTGCCTCTTCTGTTGCGTGACTTTCACCATAAGCTGAAAGCTGCATATAGTACACCTGCTTATAATGAAGGAGCACTGTATTCTTATTAAATAAATCAGTATATGTAAGCCAACAGCAAACTCTAGTTTAAAGCCACTTTATGATTCTGGCCTGCTTGGAGAGAATAAACACAATCTCAGGTTTGTAGATTTATATTTAGTCACTATGGGCTATACATACTAAGATGAAGCTCATGTACTCTTTGGTTTAGTAAGTGCAAATTCCTCCCTTAAAATATTGTACAAAGTTAGCCTGTATACCTGTCACAGGCCCAAAACAGTCAGGCCAAAAAGTGCAGCTTCTAGACACTTTGAGGACGGGACATGCAGATGCCCCCCAGAGTGCCTGGAAGCCACTCTGAGGCCGCCTATGACCGCCTAAGTCCACTTTTGGCTGGTGACCTGTTCAGGAACATGGTGGTGGCCTGCTTTCAGAGGGAGGCCATCGGGTCACTGCAATTCTGCTCCGATTGGGGGCTGAAGTGGCCAGAGGCCACACCAAGCCACCGTTCTGCTTCACCCTATGTCATGTGCTCTAAGACAAAGGATTGACATTGCCACATTGGAAAACCATAGTTTGTCTAGTTTATCTCTGTCTTGGTTGTTGAAACATGGCCAGACCAACTAACTCTGATTTGCTTAGAGCCAAACATACAAACAAACAAAACAAAACAAACAAACAAACAAAACAAACAAACCTGAGCCTAAATGATAAGGGTGGAGAAAGTGTACCTGTGGGCCAAATGAAGCCTCCAAAGAGTTCTTCCAAAAAACATTCCCCCCAAAAGTCAAATGGTGCCTATGGTTCTTCCAAAAATTTCCTCAGAAGTTAAATAAATACATAAAGGGTGGGAGGTACAGCAATAGCAATAGCAATAGCAAGTACATTTCTATACTGCTTATCAGTGCAGTTAAGCACTCCCTAAGGGGTTTACAAAGTATAAGCTAATTGCCCCCAACAACGTTTTGCCAGCACCTGTGGCTGGCATCTTCAGAGAATTCTTTGAAGATGCCTGCCACTGATGCTGGCGAAATGTCAAGAATAAACTCTTCTAGAAGATGGCCACATAGCCCAAAAAACCCACAAAAAACTATGGATGCCGGCCACGAAAGCCTTCGACTTCACAATGTGCTAGCACTTTAAGCAATTAAGCAATACAATTCAATATTTTAACATGCTATATGGTAGGGTCATTTTCAGCATTTGTGAGTCACTTGTGGCTAATTTTTGTAATGTATTTCATTCTTTAGAAACAAATTTAAAAGCAAATCATTACTAGCTAAGCAACACAATATATTACTTTTTAAAAGGCCAAAGGGAACATGATGACAATGAATTCACACACATATCTGGTAATATTAATGTGATAACTTTAAAATAGATATTACTAATTTTACAAACGTTTCAGTTTCCAAAGTTTTTTATTTTCGTTAGGCTACCAAATCAACTAATTGCTAATGTTTTCTTCCTAGCATGATTAAAATGGCCAGCTTGTGTACCTTCTATCATAGCACATTCTATTTTTTTTTTTGCACACTTGCATAGAAACTGACCCTTGAATATTTCTGCACCATCACAACAATTTGCAAACAAATGTAGACAGAACAATAGTTGCACCCAAAAATAATTTTGTCCAGAATCATGCCTGAATATCTTCATTTGCTATCCACAAAGATTTAGGTCTCTCCAGAAGGGCAAACAGAGATCTCATCTCTCACAGTGTAGGATGGCATAGACAAACCCAGATACTTGCGGAAATGGTTGAGGCTTTTCCTTTGTACTGATATACTCTTCAGATACAGTTGCTTCTGCCTTTCAGTATGACATATGAAATAACAGCTTGCCCCTTCCCCAAGACAGGAAAGTGCTTATGCCAACCACAAATTCTGGCTGGTTGTCAAAGTCAGATAAAATTTGTACACTTTTATTTATGTGTACACTGATAAACAAGCACCAAACAGAGGAAGCTATACCAGAAAATACAATAATCATGCTTAAAACCTATGTTGGGCCTGACTTGACTGCCCACACATGTAACAGGCAAAAAACCTACCTACAATTAATCATGCGCACTGAAATACACTTCTTTAAGGAAATCAATGGGTTAAATTAAAATGGAGCAAAGGCTAAAGAACATCACTAATGGCAGCTGACAAACAGTAAGCATATGACTACAAAAAGCTATTCAGTTTAATCTTTGATCAGCTTAGTTAAATAACGTATGCCTCATTCATCTGATGAACCAAACAGAATTAAAGCATATCAATCACATAAAACCCAGCTCTTCATTTAGACTCTTATTACAGAACTTAATTTGGAAAATTATGGTCTTCTGACAGATATTAAGTATTTAGTTTAATATATATTTGCTTGCAAATGTAATTTACATGGATTTGTCAGATAAAATGTTGATGAAGAAGAAAATGATCTATTACAGACCACTAGGGAAAAATAGAAATAGTTTATAAAAACATATGCACCTTATGAAATAGATATTTGCTAACATTAAGAAAAATCATCAGCTAAATGCATGGCAAGATTGACCCAAGAAAATAATCAAGGCCTTTGATAACTGAAGGGAAATAAACATGTAACAAATCAAAAGGAGGCAGGACAACCCAGTTTAATCCAATTGTTCCATGGCTGAGATAAGATATTAATCAAATGGACAAAACAATTCTATTAATCAAATTCAAAAGGTACATAACTGTAATAAATCTTTCGCTATATTACAAATGATAAAACAAGCAATCCACAAGGGTTTTGCTAATTATATGGTTCAAGTCAAACGACCCAGCTGGATGCTTTGTCTTCTTACGACAACTAAAACATTTTCGTCATTAAATTAGATTTTATGTATCTATTTCTGTGTCCATGTAGATATACTGGATCACTGAAGATGTACTGCTTGTTTGTCATCCCTGCCATCTAGCAAAATATAATACTGACATAATATATGAACATAGGAAATGTAAAATTATTTGTTTTGCTAGGAGAATGACATCTTGCATCTAAATATTATTACTACTGGTGTAAAGACATCAAGATTGTTAGTTCACTTGCCAAGTGAAAATAAAATATCCCAAGGTAGAAGCTCTTTCTTTATAGGAGGAAGGAGAGGCTGGATATGTATATTTTGATATACTGATTATTTTACATGCATTTGCTCCACAAGACTAAAGCAACCAGAAAATAATTGTGTACAATGGTGCAAACTGGAATGCCTACATTATTTCTGAATTCTAATCTTTTAGAAGTCAGCCCTAAGCAATGCACTTTCAAAAAACAAAACAATTTGAGGGTGCTCAAAATAATACAGCCACTGCAAATAAAATAAACAGCAAAACAGGAATTGGAAATTGACTGCATTCCATCTACCCAAGAGGGTTTGGGGCTGTAGCTTGTTGCTGAGCAGTTCCCCATGTTTTATGGAAAATAACATTTGAAACTAGAGAGACTTTCAAAAACAACTAGAGACACTGCATAGGCATCTACCATTAAATTTCAAAATTCTACTGGAATGACAAATATCTTCAGTTTCATCTAATAAGTTAAAATCTCTTCAGATCTTTCAATCTTTAGTCTTAGCCAATGAGACAGAAGCAGAACAACTGTGAATATCACAGCAGCCTATGTAAATTAGGAACTTATTCTCAAATACTTGCTCACGGGGAGTCTAATCCACAGGGGATCTCTCTTGCAAAAGACCAATCAAAACTGAAATGAAACTGTGCTAGAATACTACAAGTGCCCCAAGAGTATCCAAGAGAAGTGCAAGAATGGCACACAAAGGAAAACAAACAGTGGATATAATATGTATAATGCATGCCTACCATTATGTGCACTCAATACATTAAAACAGTACAAGAAAGTGGATAAAATGGATATTGATTACATCAAGTCCCTATTTGTAAATTCTATAAAACATAAACTAAAAATATGATTCATACATTAATATATTCCACATATTTTCATTTCTTTCTCCACACAATGACATTTTTATGATACTCTAGACAGATAGCTCAAGCTGAAAATATGACTTTGAAATGCTGCCCCAATCAGTTTTACATCTTTCTTCTGTTTAAGAAATAGCAGATGCTTTCACATACAGACCCTTTTGCCCCCACCCAACACCAGCTCTTCTCAAAGTAGTATAGTGGTTGTTCTTGGAATGTAGATATTCTTCTTACATTGAAATTCTTTCAGAAGTTCCAACATTCCACATTAACATATATTTGGCACTAATGTCAATTATAGAGAAAAGCAAGTGGGCTATTTTATCTAAGATTGAGGGTGATCTGTGGCCTAGAGAGAAATTTATAAGCAAGAAAGGATCAAAGCTGGGACGTCCAGAAAAACCAGAAGAGGTTATTAATCTATAGCCTTCTATACAAAATTTCTAGAGCTGATGCATGCAGTTTCCCACAATGTGCATAATCAATACAGGTGGCAGAATCTGATCTTGAGAAAAGCAGAGTATACTACAGGTACCAAGGTATAGTTTAAGGAAACCACAAGTTATACTCTTAGGCAGACACCTAGAAAACTGTTAACACCTCTCCAATACTAGATTCACAGTCACGAGGCAAGCAAGGTATTGTGGGCAAGAAAAGATGGTCACAGCAGTCTAGACTTCAGATCCTTATACAGTGGTGGTAGAGGGGGATTTGTATCTACAGTGCATCCTTCCCTTACGTGGGGAACCGTTCCAGACCACCACCACCCACGTAAGGGAAAAACACAAATGCTTAAGCCCAGTTGGAAGTAATGGGGCTCGTTTCCACTGCGCGCCCTATTACTTCTTCTGGGGCGCGCCTGCGTATAACGCAGGTGCACTGTATTGGAGTTTGGTTCCAGGACCCCCTGCCAACATCAAAATCTGTGGATGCTCAAGTCTTATTATATGCAATGGGATAGTAAAATGATCTCCCTTACATACAATGTGGTAATAAAATGATGTTCCTTATATAAAACTGCAAAATCAAGGCTGAATCTGTGGATGCAGAATCTGTGGATCTGGAGGAAGAGGCAGGGAACCGTCCAATTAAAAAGACTGTATGTACAGCACTGTGTAAATTTACAGTGCTTTATAAATAAAGGTTTAATAATAATAATAATAATAATAATAATAATAATAATAATAATAATAATAGGCAGTGATTGTGGGCACTGCAGTACAATATCTGGAAGGCCATGGGACCTCTGGATTTCAGTGCTGGATTAGATGATTAAAATCCTCATTCAGACATGAAGGAAAAAGGGTAGGGGAATGTGGCGGCATATAACTGAATTTGAGGGATGAGAAGAATTATGTACACCCAGTAATCTCTTTGAAGCAATGCAGTGCATGACTGTAATTTTAAAAGAAAATATAAATTTGCAGCTGGGTTATCTATAGCAGTGCTGCTCAGGCTATCTGATGCTGGGAACCAGAGTTTTCCTTCCTAATAACACAAGGGACTGGGAACATATTACTGTGCTTTAGCTACAACTGTTTTTCTTTCCTGGAAAAAGAGCCCTGGTGATGCAGTGGTTAAATGCCTGTAGTGCAGTCATTCACTCACAAACCACAAGGTTGTGAGTTCAATCTGAGCCAGGGGCTCTGGGTGAACTCAGCCTGGCATCCTTCCACAGGCTGCTAAAATGAGTACCCAGCTTTTGGGGGCTATTAGCTTATACTTTGTAAACTGCTTAATATATTGGTAAATGGTATAGAAATATACTTGCTATTGCTACTGCTACTTTCCAGGGACCGGCTGTAGATGGTTTATAGACCAGCACTATGTTGAGTAGAACTAAACTAGGGGCTAACTCCCATATTGTACAAGTCCACATGCATGCAGAAGGGAATGTATATTCGAAGAGAGAGTCATACTTGCCACGTTTTCCAGTATGGTACTGGTATTTTAAGAGAGCTGTCATGGCATAGTGGTTTGAGTGTTGGACTCTGGAGACCAGGGTTCAAATCTTGGCTCAGACATGTAAATCCACTGGGTGACCTTGGGCAGGTCACACTCTCTCGGCCTCAGAGGGTGGCAGTGGCAAACCCCCTCTGAAGAAACATGCCAAGAAAACCCAGATAGGTTTGCCTTAGGGTCACCATAAGTAGGAAACAACTTCAAGCCACGCAACAACAACAACAAATTCTACAGGAAAATGTCTAAATTAAGTCAGCCAGAAGCACAAGAAATATATCTGAAAAACTATAAATACCCAAATAAATGGGAAGCAAGTGTGGAAACTGGCTAGTTTGCCAGCCCTTTGTGTAGTAGATTAACATAGGCATATAAATATTTACATATATGTATTTTCACTCTTTCTACATAGTTACTCTTACAAGAGAATAAGATGACATACAACCCCATACTTTTCAAGTATTTGACAAAATGCTTCATGGGAACAAATGCAGAAATATCGTAAGGGCAGAATTTATTGTTTACTAAATACATTTTAAAAAGCAGAATGAATCTGGCTGAGGTTTGTGATTAGGATTACCACAATCTTGCCATGCTTGTTCTGTCACTCATAAACTCGTAATGATCATCATAACAACAGCAAGTTGGTCATAAGTATATTTGGAGGATTAAATAATGTTTAACATTATGCAGAAATAAGAAGAATAATATTTATTTTAACAAGTTACACTTGAAAGCTTTCACTCAGTCTTATATTAAATGTACTTAGCAAAAGGTCATAACTCTTGAATTTGCTAGATAAATAAATGTTGGTGAGGTGGATGAATCACTGGAGAATTGGTGCATGGCAGCGAATGAATAGCCTGCAAATGCTTCCCAAACCCCATTATTTCCCTTTTTCCAGTAGGCCAAAGATTCATGTCCCCGCATACTGCCAGTTCATTACGGAAAAATATCATTCCTCTTCTGGCACACTCTGGATGGCCCCTCTCAGCCCCACGAGGACCCTTTAATGTTTAATTCCCCATCATCTGCTCCAGTGAACAGCTTAATCTCTGCTTGTATGATCAATACTATATCAGTGTAAATTAAAATGACAATTTTAAAGTAATTAAGCCTGTTAATGCTCGATTCAAATGTCATTATTTGCACAAGGGATTGAGGAGAAATTACATCGTGTCCAGGGTGACAGGAGAATGTTTGAGCCTTCTCGATCTGGTTGCCACTGTGCCACTGGAGGCTTTAGCAAAGCAGATTAACTTCTAGCTCCTACTGCCAGGATACCTATCCAATTTCAAAGGAGGATAACACAATTTGATAAATTTAATTCCAGCTACAAACTCAATTATTGTGATAATGGATGAAAACTGGGAGGAGACACTAAACAAGGCCCACATAAAAATACACTTAACTTCAGAATGAGATACAACAGTAATTGTTTTATTTGATTTGTTCTTTTCCTTTTGAAAACCCTTTAAATAATTGTGATTGTTGGCTGAATAGCCCACATTTATTAAATAGCATCCACTCTGGGCTCAAACAGCCTACCATTTAAAAGATTTTGCTAACAATGAAAATGTCCTTTGCTTGTATAGTAACATTTATTAGACAAGTAAAATTACATCATTACATTATTGAATCTCATAAATAGATCTATAAAACTCAACTAAGTTCAGATGAAATCTTGGCTTCTTCTACATGCTGGCCTTTCTAGACCTAGCCACAGGCAGACTACAGACATTTTTTTTCCTAAGGGCTTGACTCTGATAATAAAAAAATGCCCTAAACTTTATGTGATCGTGGTCAGTGTGTGTATTTCAAGCCTGACTGTAGGAGAAAATCTGAGCTTCTACAGAAGAAATAAGAACTGCAATGTCTGTGAATCAATACTTTCCACATTTTGCAAAATGGTACTAGTATTTTAAGAGCATCACCAATACAATGCCTCAGGAAAATTTATAATTTAAATCAGCCAGAAACATGCATACACATGTACACAATGGAAACGTCTAAACGTATCTATGGGCCCATACAGACAGGCCAAAATAAAGCTGCTTTGGATCACTTTGGAGGTATGCTGTTTAAATGATGCACGCATCCTAAGAGGCCAGAAGCTGCAGCTGCGCTTTGCAGTGTGGTTTTGGGCAGCTTCTGGCTTTTTAGGATGCATGCATCATTTAAACAGCATACCTCCAAAGTGACCCAAAGGAGCTTCATTTTGGCCTGTCTGTACAGGACCTGTGTTTCAATGTGTTCTTATGAACACACATGAATGTGAAAAATCCAGAGTTCTGAAAGTCACATATACACCTCAAGAACTAACTCCACTGGTCCTGACCCATTTGTAAAAGGGAATGTTACTGTTGTTGTTTTGATACACAACACCAAGATATGCAGTACAATAACAGTGGCAATATCAAAAGACAATTAGGCCATGATGATGTTCCGTGTCCAGGAAGGGAGAAGACAATGTGTTGAAGCAGTAAAAATAGTACATCTTCCATTTAAGACAAGGATAAGGGGGCACAGACCTTGTTTTAAAGCAGAGTCATGCTTTCAGAAGCTTCTGGGAGCAGTATTCTGTTGTAAAGCAAGACACGTGTTACTCACATGCCTTGTTTTTAAAGAAAATGCAGCTTCCTTCAAATGTAGTAATGTGACAGCATAACTGTCAACAATTACAAAAAGTGGAGCAATCCCACATGGTCCATGGGTTGTGAGTTGCCTAGTCTGAAAATATTGAACTAGATACACCACTTGTCAGATGCAATATAAGGCAGCTTTATATGTCTTCTGGTCACCAAACTGATAGCATGATCATTTTAGGTCTCTTTTCTCAATGGTGGGAGTATGGGAACAATAGAGAAACAATAGAGAAGAAGAGGAGAAGGTGCAACTGCTATCATATTGAGCTTTTCTTCACTCCTGACTATGAATTTGGATCCTTCCATTTGACACCATCAAGCCCTTGATTCTATCAGGTCTGTATAATGATGCGATGTCTGTTCAAAACTCATACCAAGTTCCAATGAAACTTACTCCTACATAATTGGGTGTAACTGTTCTAATTCTACATCAGGAGTCAATTCCCTTTTACTCAGTGGGATCTTAGCAGCTATCCAAAGGGTTGTATGCAGAGAGACTCAATTGGGGTTATTTTCATGTTTACCAAAAATCAAGAAAAACATATTAATAATGAAGAAAACATATTGTACAACTTTGCAAACCAAGTGAACTTTCTTCAGGTTTTTCATTTTGTTAAAACATAAATAAATGTCCATCTGGTTATATCATCCTGTAGCAACCAAACAAAACCATATTTGCAATGGCTTCATAGTGTGAATGCATCAAAATCTATGCAAATGCTTCCCAAATCCCATTTGATTCGCTGGGAGAAATTTGTACAGTGGGCCCTTAGTATCTGGTGGGGATTGGTTCCAGGCCCCCTATGGATACCAAAATCTGTGGGTGTATCAAATACAATTTAAGTAAAATGATTTCCCTTATATAAAACAGCAAAAGCAAGGCTTCCTTTTTAGAATTTATATAGATTTTAAATTTATTTTCAAGCTGTGGATAGTTGAATTTGTAGATAAAGAATCTGTGGATACAGAGGGCTGACTGTAATTTTGTTGTAGGGTAAATTTTTAATAGACGGTGTACTTTTCATAGAAATTCTAGATATAAAAGAAATACACAAACTAGATAGCTGATATATGCCTGACATTCTCCAAGTACTTCTGCACACAATTCTCTTCAAAGGAAAAGAAATGTGACACAACCTCCAGTTGAGAAATAAGGGCCAGTGGCTAAAGACATACCAAGGAACTTGGGCTTAATCCAGTCCAATTCCAGCTGAAGTGGAAATACTTACTATGAAAATAGTAAAAAAAAAAAAAAGGAACCTAAGCATTATAGATGAATTAGGTCTATAAATGGATCCATTAAAAATGCCTGGTGAGTTCAGGTGATGTGGCAGAGATTTTCAAGGGCAACAAATACCAGAGAAAGACACTGCCATTAACTGAATGTCTATCAAAATCAAGCTGTTATTATGCAAGCCTTTGAAATCTTCTTAGTTTCCTCACTTCCGTATTTGTAGAGGGTGCTTGACATCTGAAGTATCGGCATAAATTTGGTTCTTTAAAAACAGAGGGGGAAAAGGAAAAAAGTATATATTATTCACATTAAAATAATGCTTTAAAAATATTGACTTCTGATTGACTATGAAAATGTGTTCTTAATGTTCTTTAATAAATGAGGGGAGTATTACAAGATGCAATATCCTTTTCTACTGCAATAACTTATTATTATTTGTTCCACATTGTCTAAAAGCTTTCTAAAATTAATTACAGTTCTTTCTGCTTTGCATTGTTAATAGGTCATGTTAATGGACATGAGACCATACGGACCAGTAAGCTAATAGTTTCTTAGTGTACAATAGCACTATTCATCAAGTGCATGTTTAGGTTGTATTTGCTTACCAAAGCTTATTAATTATCAGTGAGTTTTGCTGCCTCAAGATGAAGCAGATCATTACATATATTACCCTTGATGGATTATTCATCAGGGACTTTAAAATGGAAAGCACTGCTCCTCGATCGGCAAAAAAGTGCCCATGCAAACACTAGATAGCTGTTTATTCTGATTTTATTTTCAATAAAATAGAAATTGCCCAATGAATCTGTGTTAACTTGGAAGCTTTTTAGATCATAAAATTTCTATGGATGATGTATTGATTTACACTATATGTTTTTTCTTTAGCAATGAACAGGCCCTTTAAAAAATCTACTTGTTTTCACTGGACTCTTAGAGGACAATCCTAATGTTAGGTTGCAGCATTGTGAGGCTGCAGAATTCTTGACAATTTTCTCTTTTTATTGCTGAGTTCCTACTGACAAGGTAGCAGGATAGACTTGAGGGAAGAGTGGTTCTCCCCCACTCCTCTTCTTCCCTCCCTCCCTTCTATTTTTCTACAACTGCAAGCATGGGAAGGAAATAATTTAGATCATCCTTACTCCTGGACTATACCTTTCCCCATGTTGAGTCATGTGGAAGAATGTGAAGCTTTTGGATATTATGTTTCCAGAGCCACTCCATTCATACTATATTCTAATCCATCACCCTCTCCAGACCTGGAGCACTCTTCTTGGCAAGCAGAGGAGTGCAGGAAAAGAAAACAGCCTGCCTCATTTTTAAAGCTTCAAAGAAGATGTGTGGGAGCAGCTAAACTGGGCAGAGCCTGCACCATTCTAGCTTGTGCTATGCAACGAGTAAAAAAAGGTTTAGCATCATTGCAAACAATTACTCTCAGAGTTAACTGAGGATATCAAACCATGACTCAACAAGAGCTGCTAAACCAGGGAAATCCAAGGCTGAATATGGAATTGAATCCAATTTCCCAATAATCGGATTACAAATATCTGTTTTGGACTCCATTCCTGCATTTGCAATCCTAAATTCTGTCAAAACAAGAGACTGCAAGAAACAAACAAAAACAGAGTACAAGTTGAGTTTCTCTTGTCCAGAATTCCCAAATCCCAAAGGTACCAAAATCCCAAATTGTCCACATAAGTGACTGAGAGTGTGACAGCTTTCTGTTCTGATGATTGGGGCTTGACAGATGGGTGCTTTGTGCCGGTCTGGGCCCAAACTATGGGTGCATGGGGGCTGAGTGTTTACATGCTTAGCAACCCTATCGCACATCCAGGGCACCATCTTGGTGTGGCCCCGTACAGATGGGGCATGTCATGATGACATTTGCACGGCGCAGCACCCAAACAGCACTGTGATGCATGGATATCATTGTGCGTGAGCACTCCAATGGTGCCCCACGTGCGGCCTAAAAAGAACCTGCCAGGAGCATGTTCTTTTTAGGCCTCCCAGAGACCATGCCATTTAGTTGTTGCAGCCTCCATAAGGGGCAGAATCTGTACAGCCCCTTTGTTTCATGCACAAGATTATTTAAAATATAGTGTATAAAACTACCTTCAGTAGTTTTATACACACTAAGGTGAAAACAAAATATCCGTGAATTTCATGTTTAGATTTTGGTCCTATCTCCAAGATATCTCATTACTGTGTGTGTGTGTGTGTGTGTGTGTGTGTATATATATATATATATATATATATACTGTATATATGCGCAAATATACATGAGGAAGGTACTGGCAAAACCATTTCTAAGTATTCCTTGTCTAATAAAAACCCTATTGAATTCATGGTGTCACCATAAACCAACAGACAACTTGAATGCACACATATCAAATACAGTTATCCCTCCATATTTGCGGCTTTGATATTTGCGGATTTGATTATTCATGGATTTTATTAATATGTTCTCTCTAGGAATATCTAGGTCCTCCAGTGCAACTCTGGTCAACTTTAACTAAAAGTTGCACTGAAAGGCCATTTGTAGCTACTCCCGTGCCATTCTATGGTCAGTGTATGTTGGACATTGACCACAGAGTTGTACTGGAGGACCTAGAGATTCCTAGAGAGGTATTCGCTCAGGTAAAAACAGTGTTTTTGTTATTAGCAGTTTTTCCATATTCACGGGGGTCTTGTTCCCCTAACCCTAGCAAATATGGAGGGACAACTGTATTCTAAAATCCATAAAATTCCAAAATCCAAAACACTTCTTGTCTTAAACTTTTCAGATAAGGAAGATTCAACCTGTACTACTGTATATTTGTTAAAACCAACAGGAATCCTCTCCATTAGCATCACTGGTGATTATTACTGTACTACAAAACAGAAGCTTAGAAACTTCCATGGGCCCTATTAAGTATGAGGAACTGTCTGAGTTTGTAGAGGCCAATCCCTAAAGATGAATAATACTCCCAGACCAGCAAAAACATTTTGGCACTGGATGTAGAAGAAACTCACAATTTAAAAATCATCTGAATAAGCCTGCTGGAAGAGTCTTTACTGCTCTTTCAAATTTGGACAGCGTATCCGGCTGTCACATTTCTTCTGACAGGTCATTCCACAGTCTAGGAGCAGCTGAAGAAAAAGTCTCTGGCTGATAGTTGCCAACCTAGTCTTGGCTGACTGGACTAAACGTCCGCCGAGTGTACGGGCCAGATTATTTGGGAGGAGGAGTTAACCTGGAATCAAACCATGTAGGGCTTTAAGGTGGTAATCAACACTTTGTACCTTGCCCAGAAACAAACTGGCAGCCAGTGGAGTGTTTTTAATATTGCTGAGATATGTTTACTCCTGGGTGTCCCAGTAACCAATCAGGTGTCTGTATCTTGAAGTAATTGTTGTTTTCAAATCTGGTACAGAGGTAGCCCAATGTACATTGCATTGCAAAACTCTAGCCTTGAGGTTACCAGTGTGTGCACCACCTTCTTTAAGTCCTCTAGGGGACCAGCTGGTACATCAGCCAAAGTTGGTAGTAAGCACTGCTGGCTGTTGCATTTATCTGAGTTGTCATTTTAAGCAACAGAACCAGAAGCACCCCCAAGCTGCGAACACAGTCTTTTATGGGGAGTGTACCCTATCCAGTATTGACTAACCCAGCACCTAATCCAGGTTAGGACCCTTGACAGTAGGCATCTCTGTTTTGTCTGGATTCAGCTTTAATTTGTTTTTCCTCATCCATCCCATTATCTCCTCCATACATTCATTCAGAGGAGACATACTATAATAATAATAATAATAATAATAATAATTATTATTATTATTATTATTATTATTATTATTATTATTTGTATACCGCCCTATGGCAAACCAATACTATCCTTAACTGAGACTTTGTTTGGAGGGATGATAAAATATATTTGAGTGTCATCAGTATACTAATGGGACCATGCCCCATGCCTTCTTAAGTAATTAAGGATTTTTCATCCTTCCATTATGCCCTTGCCCCACAACCAATGGTAGCACTGGCCTTGACCAAACCTGCCGAGTAGACAACAGTTCTTAAACAGAAATCAGCCTGAATGTTGCTAATAAAGAAGAAGAGTATTCACACACCCCACTAAACTGAAAAATATGCCACACCACTTGAATACAGTGCTGATGTGATTTTCTGACAGAAGTGCTAACAAACCTTAAACTGCTTAAATGGATATTGTATTTTCCCCCAGTGCATTCACCAATGCATTTCTCACAGGATATTTTCTTCCCTGGTAGTGTTATGACAAGCATTCAGTCATTCTTGTCTACTCTCTGATATATGGTGTGCCCCCAGCACAGGTTTCTCTGGCCTTTTCCAAAGTGTCAGTTACATATTTTTTACTATTTGTGAAACTGCTAGTGACAAGTGATTGACAAAACCACACCAAAAGCCCTCCTAGTCACTCACTCTCTACTTAAAAAGGAAAATGTTGCTTGAATTCTGTGCCTTGACTCAGATATTGCAATAGGCACCTCTGTCTTGTGAGGCCTGAAAAGAGTGGCTAGAAAAATTAGGGAAACCTTTCCTGTTTCTCCCCTTTGCTTTCCTAAGGAACAGATAGGAAGTGGGGAAGAGAAAAATCAAAAGACACAATTCCAGCTATTACCTTGGCCTCTCAGTTTTTAAAATGGCATAAGATATATTCAGCGATCTTGCCTATGTACTTCAATATATAAAGGTGCCTTTATATGAATAAATAATAAAAAATTACTTCTTGAATATCTGAAGTATAAAAAATTCATTGGAGTTTCAGCTTTCTATAATTCTAACAGAAAATATCTTTTTTTAAACAAAAAAGGATGGATTTAGCTGAAGCTTGCAAAGAGATCTTGTACACCTTTGATATTAACTGCGCAAAAGAAGTTGTAGGCTAAGCTTTCGTAGATTTGGTCTACTTCCTCAGAAACATGATGTGATGATTCCTTGAGAGCAAAGCCCTGTGCGTGGCCATTACTCTCAGGGAGATCCCTTAAAAAGAACTAATCTTCCGCTGCCACCACTCAGTGAATTATCAATGAACTATATTTCCCAAGCACAATAAACTATATTTCCCAAGCACAATAAACTATATTTCCCAAGCACAATAAACTATATTTCCCAAGCACACACTGAGACTTGCTTGAGAGAGAGATCTAGTTTCCTTTCTTGCTAACCCACAGCAATCAGTAACCGAGATAAGGCACGTGTACAGGAGCCCAAAGAGATAGCAGATGCTTTTAAAAGAAAGAAGTTTATTTTTAAAGAAATAGTATAGAATAGGAAGGTATCACTCATGCCAGGCCGCCTTGCCTGACAGGTCAGAAAACACAGTTACAAAGATATTCATTTCAGGCAAGCTATTAGATAAACATAACCAAAACCTAGACGTACTGACTAACACTGTTCCTAAGCTACTCACACAATGATGGGATTTGCAGTCCTTGTGGAGTTCTTGGAATCAGGGAGTTGGCTCCTTGCCAACTCTACCTGCATGCCAGAGCCAGTCCTCCGGCTCTCAGAGGACAGACCTCTGGTTTCTCCAAACCAGCCAAGATGGAGAACAAAGGACACATGGTCCTACAGGGGTATTTAAACCCCTCTCTTGGAATCTTTTGAAACTGCCGCTCTGGCACTGTTGATTGGCCAAGTGAGCCTTACGTCAGCTATGATGTAGCTGCTCATTAGCATGTGATGTCATCTCTCATTAGCATGTACCTCCTCCCAGATTAACCCTTTGTAGTTCAGGAGAAGTCTTCAGGTGGTTGGGAACCCAGCCACCACACATGAGGAAGCAGACCATATCTTTGAAAGCTTATGCTTCAACTTCTTTCACTCCAAGATCTCTTTACATACTGATATATCAGACTAACACAGCTACATCTCTGAATTCTACCCACTCAGCTGAAGTTTATTAATGTAAACCTATGGAGCATAATCTGTATGTTCAAGATATACAAAACCCTGAAATCTTGGCCAGACAGTAAATGTTGGCCAATGACCATAGGCTAGCTCCAGAGTAGTAGTACTTGTAGCAAGTAAGAAGTAGGTAAATGGCCAGGTCTTCACTGCAAGTCTCCAGCTGAGCCATTCATCAGTTCTTATGGATGGACAACAGATGGTCAGATAGCTTAGATATCAAATGATAGAAGTGTAGCCATAATTCCAAGTGCCATTGCCACGTATTCTTAAGATTTAGAAACCTACTGATTATTTGTTGTTGTTCCTCACCTTGATAGATAGGGAGAGGAGGCTAAGGAGCTGCTGTCATTACTGTCATCATCATCATCATCACCACCACCACCACCATCATTACTCTAGAGGGCATTCTCACATTATTTAGGCAGGTCAAAAAGCCACACACAACTCTCAGTCCTCAACATATGCTGCTTCCGTAAGCTTCTCTGCACATTGCCCCAATGTGTTCCACAATCAACAATTACAGTTCACTGGACATGAGTTCTCATTCTGATTTTACCCTGCCCCACCAATTTTTGTTTTTCTCTTCAGCTGATTCTCGGTCTCTTGATGTAATAAGCACAATAAGCACCAAATGTCATCCCTTGAATAATGACCAATTAGTATTAAGCTCCTCAGATGTAACACTATTTGCTGTCTTAGATTTTTTTTTTTTACTGGAACCTATTGACTTTATAGTGGTGGCCATAGAAACCTCAACCATGACAGGCAATGCAATAGCATAGTGGAGGGAATCCAGGTAAATCCTTCGACTCGCAGGAATTGATTCTCCTTCACTAGGGGAAAGTGAAGGAATGAATGATACCTCCCTGCAGTTTTTTGTGCATCTTCCAATACCCCCAAGAGGTTTGTTAGAACCTCAAGAAAAGATCTGTGGAAATATTAGGGGGCAGGAAGGAATACAACACATTGTGGGTTGGATTTCTATTCACATGATAATATACTCTTTCATTTCATGAAGGGAAGGGAAATGGTAACACACTGACATACTAATCCACACCATAAGATACACATACTACACTTGGTAGAGTTTTCTGGCAATATGGTCCTTCTACTATCTGAGTAGAAGCTCAACTTCTTGGTTCATGTCATTCTGACACCAAGCAGTCATATAGTATAAGTGATGTCACATTGGTCTGCAATATAACATTAATTATTATTAACCTTTATTTATGAAGCGCTGTAAATTTACACAGTGCTGTACATGCAATCTTTTTAGTTAGATGGTTCCCTGCCCTCAGGCTTACAATCTAAAAAGACATGACACAGAAGGAGAAGGGAGTGGTGGAGGGAGAGGGTAAGAGGTCCAGCAGTACAACATCAATGCTGTACTTTTAACTAACTGTCCATTACATGGACATGCAGTGTAATTTCTTTTCTTTAAATAAGTGCAGATTTGTATCTTTCAACAGACTATGTTTACTATGCTTGAAAACCACTAAACGTACTTCCTTCTGTGACCTCTTTATTTATGGTCAACTGCTTCCTCGTTATATTACATGCCATATTATTTCAGCTTTCTCTCTAGAGTCATAAACCTTCCAACAGTAATTTAGAAGCCTGAAAATCTGTCGAGCATAATAAGGGGTGGATTTTTTGTACATTAATTTGTTGAGCCATCTTGTAAACCACATATTTATATTCCTAAAAACATGTGAAAGCAATGGGAATTGCCCAATAATTATTCCTATGTGCGTCGTATAAGAACATGATTTTCTCTGCCACTGTCCATTTATCTGCTTGAGTAAAAATGTAGTTGTTTTTCTGTGAAATTAAAAATACTAGCATTTGTATCTGTTGTATTTCTGGAGCAGCTGTAATTAAATCACTTCTTAAAGTGCTAAACAGATTTTCCAATAAGAAGCAAACAAACTGTAGGAATGTAGGAATCCCAAATAAGGTGGGATCCAAAAACACACACAACTAGATCTGGAGAGCTTTGGAATTGTGTCTCTTGAACAGCAACCTCCCCTTCCAAAACACACATACACATACACACACAGAGAATATTAGCTTTCAAAATGTAGTGGCTTTTCAAAAACAGATTTTAATGTGGATCATGCAACAAGGGAAAAAATGATGAATGGGTGTTGGCAGACAAGTTTCAAGAAGTGCACTGTAACAGAACTTGATGATGAGACAGTAGTTAACTGTTGGTCAGCCCTAGGAAAACTAATTTGGATTTCTACAAAATGATGGAGAGAGAAGCTTCTGGGTGCCTGTGGAGAAGCTTTGTACATTTGAGTCTGACATTAATGGATTTATTAGTTCTTTTGTGTGAGAAAGAGAAATCAAAAAGAATATAAACTTATTTTCAAATGACCTCTTTTGTACTTTCACATATCAGAACTTTGGTGACGTGATGCCAGTAGATATTTCATGAAGAAAAGCATAGGATAACAACATTAATAACAAGGGTCAACTAGCCAACACTCTGCTCCCATCTTATCCTGCAAGCACTCATTTTATATGTCAAAAAAATCCTCAGCAACCTTTATGTTATACTAGGCTCAGCTTATTTACTTCTAAACAACCTTTCCACAGTTCAGTGGGCAGCCCACTTTCTGTGGCACATTCAGATATTGTTATTCTGCCTCAAACTAGGATTGTTAAACACAGTACCAATGTTGTGTGAACTGTTGGCCAGAAATCTGTGAAAGGTTCGGACAACTATAAACTGAAGGCCTAGCTGGAACATGAGATTTGTCAAACAGTTCAAATCTAGTTCTTTCATCAAATGAAAGATGGAAATAGGATTTCAAGGCAACTCATATTTTAAGAAAGAATCTAGCCAGGTAAAATATCATTTCTCACAGCAGTGCAGGAAAGGAATATGAGCATACTCTGCAATGGTGAGACTTTGGTGGCAATCTTTTACTCACTTATATGAGAGTAAGTCCCTCTGAGTTCAATGGGGTTCCTTTATTACTTGTTAGCTAAACGATTGCACAATAATGTATACTTGTGATATTGAATCAAGCAGTTATGGCCTTTTTAAAAAAAGTCCTTGTTACTTTTGTATGCTGCTTCAGGTGCTACTACTACAGAGAACATGATCTGTACATGGCCCACCCCAATAGAAAAAATATTTTATTGTAGTCCAGTAAATCCCATGATAGATTCACTTTAAGGATGCCATAAATTGGAAATGACTTGAAGGCACACAACAACAATAACAACAACAGTTTTGCTTTGCCCTACAACAGTTGCACATCTTAAAGATGGCACAAACATTCCTGTTATGGCTCTCTATCCCTCAAATTCCATACTTGATTATGATTTAAAAGTGCACACACAATTCCACACTAGCTTTTCAATGTCTGAATTTAGAGGCCAAATTTGTAACTTAAAAACAAAAACAAAATAAAACTCAGTTTGAATTCATGCTTCAAATATAATCTTATCAAACTGCAGTTTTAAAAATGTGTACACTCACTTTCACAATAGATTTTTCACACGCTGATGAAAAGATCTGTTATTTATTCTCCATTAGCCATAATTTTCACTAGACATCAATGTTTCGTATCACATTTCCTCATATGTAGGAATCATTACTGAAAGGACAGTAAAATACTGAAGGTAAAAACTAATAATATTTAATGTAAAAAACCGTAACAATATTTGATCAATCATATATATTTTTTCGAGGAACTTCAGCATTCCAGAAAAAATAGCATTCTCTTTAAAAAAAAACCTCCCACATGGGCAATTACTTCCAAAGCAAGGTAATTCTTCAAACCACAATAAAAACCATGCAAGAAACAGCCAAGTGTCACACAGGAAATATCCATAAGCAATATTCACTTCACCAAAAATGACTCTGTGTGTGTTTGTCAGGAAGGAGATATTGCAATGCTTTGTTTCCCACAAGGAATGTTCAAATGTGAAAAAACATTGACTTGTTAGCAAGAGGAAAATACCCATTAAAATAAATTGCAGAATTCTTTCACAACTATTAATAATACTCAGCCATATCAATCACCATGAGACTTTATGGCATCAATAACATTACAGTTAAGTGGTTTATTACAAAACGTCTGTTTTTCCCTGGGACATTTAATAAATAAATAAATACACCATCAAAAATAAAATGTTCCTTTTCGCCCCTTTTCACTCTATGGTGCATTTATATAAGTGGATTTTTGTTGTTGTAGTTACTGCGCTCCCATTCATTCTTAAGCTTTAGTAGTTTAACAGCAATTTATCAGCTAGGAATGGAAAATACCTGGCACCTACTTAAAATGCATGGAGCCAGCAATAAAATTAACCTTGTGGCAATTGTTTTCCCACATGTTTGATAGACCAATGTCAGCTCATCTGTTAGAAGGAAATAAAAAAGTCAAGCCTAAATGTACAAAAAATTATGATGGAAGTCTTAAATAAAGCAAGGGTAATGCAAGTTTATTGAGTCAAAAATCAATCAATCAATGAGCGAGTGGATTAGGAGCACCTCAGAAGCCCCAAAGAAATAATTTGCCCGAACACTGGGATTTAACAGTGGAGGACCAAATTCCAACACTTTTAGGAAGTAAATAATGAAAAATCAATTCAAAAGGAAAAACAGATCAAGAACCCTGGATTCTGACATGCCGACACATTTATTGCTGAATACCATTTCTCGGCTGACCCGAAAACTTCGGAAGGTGTTTATTTACTTTCAACACCTTCCAGAGATCAATATTTTTAATTTGGATCCGAGTTATTATTTTTCACATCACAGCATCAGGGAGCGGAGTAAAGTGGCTCATATTTTAGAGCTAAAAAGATCGATATGACAGCTTCACCTTCAGTGCAGCCCCCTGCAGTTGCCTAGGTGCACATCATAATGTCCCACAGGGGGGTGCAGGTGCCATGGCGCAGGGAGCAGGTCATTACCCAGCCAGGGAGTGAGACAGCCTATGATTTAGCTGATCATGAAGGGCCTAGTGCCCTTAGAAAACCAATCTTGTTTCCTCTCACTTTATCAGGCCTGTCTTTTGCCCAGCATAAGAAGAGATGGTACGGGGTGGGGGTGTAGATGAGAGGAAAGAGGAGAAGAGAAAGAACAGGGGAAAGGAGACAATCTGTTCCATAAAACAGATGTTGCTCCTCATCCATTCTTTATTTTTAGCCTCCCCTTTTTACTAGACAACATCTGTAAACCTACAATTAATATTTAATACATTTCTCAAAATATTATTCAAAAAGCAATAGAAGGCAAGGGCCTGGGAGTGGAGGATGGGATCTTTGGCAGTAAGGAAACATCATTCACCGACTCCAGTGGCTCTATCGATCGCAGCTGCTGGGGTTGAAGAGGCTGGTGGGAGAGTTATGAACTCAGTCAGTGGATCACTTGCCCTGACATCCCCTTCACTGCAACATGTGCTGCTTCCATGGCAAATCAGAATGTGGGATGCATTTCTTGCAGCTGAGTTCACTCTTGCCACAATTTAAGTGAACAGGATACTTAACGATTTATGAATTAAGTCTCAAACAAATGAACACAGGTCATCTGTGCTGTTGGGCATTACTATTTCATGCTGAAGAAGGGAGATCAAGCACTTGAACACTCCTCCCTACCATATTAGAAACAACTATCACATATAAAACAGTAATTGCAAGAAAATGTTAAATCTAGAATCCTATACCTGTCACACTAATTTTAACTTCTCTCCCATTTGCAATGTGAAATTCATACAAAGAACAACATGTCTTTCCTCTGGGATGATGTAACACAGATGACATAATGCAATCTTTCCCCAGTCTGAAATCCTGATATTCAGCTATTATTTTCTGAATTCCCAGCCTGATATCCTAATATTCAGGCATGGTTTCTAACCCCCCCAATCACTTGTATAGGAGAGTGATAAGATTCTTAGTTGAATAACACTTAAAGGTTCCATGTTGCAAAGGACTAATATGATGTATTAGCCCAAGTTGGCATGCAAACACCCAACTGCAAATATCTGAGTGTATGAATGCCCAGTTTGAGCAGTTTCTCTCTCTCCAAAGAAGAAATGAAAACCTTAAATAATTGCTTATTTCAACAGCAATCCTTGCCTGCCAAAACCATAATTAAACCAAAGTCACAGGAAGAAGGTGCTGGAGCACAACAGTTGAAATTTTGCCCTAGTGCCCTGCTTTTGAGTTTCCTGGAGCTTCTGAGCTTTCCAGTATGAGTTTTAATACTCTAGACTAGAAAGGGTTTTGATATATCCAGTAGCAGTCTTCCTACATTCTTATACTGCTAATAACAATGTAAAATTCTACTCTATTCAGGCTACTATCTAATCCAATTGACAGTCCCAATTAATAATAATAATAATAATAATAATAATAATAATAATAAGTTTTATTTATATACCGCCCAATCACTGGGAATCCGAGCGGTTTACAACAGAGGGGATAATAGACAGTTCCCTGCCCTCAGGCTTACAATCTAAAAGACACGACACAAAAGGAGAAGGGAATGGTGAGGGGGGGAAGTAATCAGGTCCAGTATTCTTCTCTCCCTCTGAGGCCTGGACCAAAGCAGATGGACCGGAGGGAGGGCTCTTCTTCTTCAGGCTAGCCCTGATGGAGCTGGGCCAGCCTATTCTCTCCTTCACAGGCTGAAGGATGACAATTATGGAGAGAGGGGCCTCTTTCTTCAGGCTTGCCCCTGATGGTACTGGGCCAGCCTATTCTCTCCCTCAGAGGCCGAAAGATGACAGTTAGGGAGGGAGGAGCCTCTTTCTTCAGGCCAGCCCCTGATGGTACTGGGCCAGCCTTCTCTCCCCCTCAGAGGCCGAACGATGACAGTTAGGGAGGGAGGAGCCTCCTTCTTCAGGCCAGCCCCTGATGGTACTGGGCCAGCCTACTCTTTCCCTCAGAGGCCGAAAGATGACAGTTAGGGAGGGAGGAGCCTCCTTCTTCAGGCTAGCGCCTGATGGTACTGGGCCAGCCTACTCTCTCCCTCAAAGGCCGAAAGATGACAGTTAGGGAGGGAGGGCTCTTCTTCTTCAGGCTAGCCCTGATGGAGCTGGGCCTGCCTATTCTCTCCTTCACAGGCTGAAGGATGACAATTATGGAGAGAGGGGCCTCTTTCTTCAGGCTTGCCCCTGATGGTACTGGGCCAGCCTTCTCTCCCCCTCAGAGGCCGAAAGGTGACAGTTAGGGAGGGAGGAGCCTCCTTCTTCAGGCTAGCGCCTGATGGTACTGGGCCAGCCTACTCTCTCCCTCAGAGGCCGAAAGATGACAGTTAGGGAGGGAGGAGCCTCCTTCTTCAGGCCAGCCCCTGATGGTACTGGGCCAGCCTACTCTCTCCCTCAGAGGCCGAAAGATGACAGTTTGGGGAGGGAGGAGCCTCCTTCTTCAGTCTAGCGCCTGATGGTACTGGGCC
>NC_056524.1:184425928-184506090 GCF_019175285.1 Sceloporus undulatus
AGCCTTCTAGAGTGACCTTCTGCTCAACTGCTGCATATTCATGAGTTTATATAAACCTTATTTATTCAAAGGGCATACTATAGTTAGCATTTAACAGTTATACTCTAGTTGGATTAGCAATTGGATTTAGGCCATGGAAAGATTAAAAAATAGGAAAATCAACATATAAGTAAAGAATAGAACATATAAGTGGAGAGTAGAGCCAGTGTTGGATAGTGGTTTTGAGTGTTGGACTATGACTCAGAGGACCAGGGTTCAATTCCCAGTTTGGTCATGAAACCCACTGGGAATCCTTTGGCAATCCCCAAAACTACCTACCTCTCATTCTTCTGATTTTAATGTGTTGTTTTTTTAAATGAAAACAAACCGTTAATAGAGGGGAGAATCTGATAACTAACAGTGACCCATCCACCATCCAGATAAGCACCGGTTCCCAAATAATATTTGGATTTGGAATGCATCCTTTTTGGTTCTGTTGGACCTCTCAGTGGTTTCTGATACCATCAACCAAGGTATCCGTCAGACTGCTTCTCTGGGATGGAATTGTAAGGCCCTGTTTCACAATAGCTCTGGTCCCTGTTTCAGTGGTGAGCTCAAAAGGCAATGATGTTGGAGAATTCTTATTCAATGCCCTGGCGCTTGGCCTTTGGGGTCACTCAGGGTTCATTTCTTTCCCCTATGCTACTTAACACAGATGGCACTATATTACTAGTGGAATATAGGAAAGACTTGGAATTACTACAGGTTGAAATTAAGAAACAAAATGCAAAAGCAGGATTACAACTGAATATTAACAAAACAAAAATAATGACTCAAATTATTTATATAATTTTAAAGTGAAAATCGAGATATTGAAATTGTTGTTGTGTACATTGATTCAATCATCAGTCAAAATGGAGACTTTAATCAAGAAATCAGAAGACTAAGAGGTTCTACAGACCACCCCAAAGGAGCAGCTCTGCACTGCCTCTTTCAGCACCAGATTGGAGCTGTGACAACTGCACACCACAGCCCCGATCCGGTGCTTTGCCAGCACTAAAAAGAAAGGCAAAGTGCTGCCCCTTTTAGTACAGTGTGCCCTTTTTTTACACAGGAGATCTGTTCCAGACCCCCCCCCCACGTAAAAAATGCGTATGCTCGAGCCCCATTGAAAATACAGTAATGGGGTTCGTGCATGGTGCAGTGCATGGCGGCACAGCGGTGTGTACATGCCATGGGTGCATGCCCATTACTCTTAATGGGATGCACTGCCCCTTGTGCCTTGCACGCTCCCTGGCAACTTTCAGCGTGTGCTGAAAGCTGCCTATGGTGCATCTGCGTATGACGTGGGCACACTGTACTGCCAAAAGATGCCCTTGCTGCTGTGGCGGCGGCTTTTTGGCAGTTTTTTGGCACATCATGTCTAAATGCTTCATCAAAGGAGCGCCATGATGTGGCATGACGCCAATGTCAGGGTGTGCAGATGCCACACCCCCACTCTGCCCCAAGGCCAGCATCAAATGCCGGTCTGTTTAGCCCCTTAGTCTTGGAATTGCAGCTATGAAGGAACTGGATAAGTTCCTCAAGTGTAAAGATTCATGACACCATCCATGACATAACAATTCATATTACTATGTATGGATGTGAAGGCAGGACAGTAAAGAAAGCTAACCAGAAAAGGGGGGGGGAGTTCATTTGAAATGATCTCACCATAGAGATACATGCCTTACAACTTAAGGATATAGCTGAGAAGCTCCTACTGCCACCCTTCTATAGCTGCTTCGTATTTTTCATATTCATTTTCGTTGTTTCGTTTTTCCAAAAGTTACAGACTCATTCAGTCTAAATGGTTATCTGCAGATGATTCCTAGTGGTGCCACAAGCTCCTAAAATCAATTCAGATCTCACTTGTTTGGAACAGGACATTTACAGTGCCAATACCCATTTTGTATCGGCACTGTAATATCAGACTACAAGTGAACAATTCTTAATTTAAGGCACATGCTTGGATTACTGTAACACATTCTACATGAGGCTGGTTCAGTAAAGTGCTTGCAAACTTCAATGGGTCCAGGATGATGCAGTGAAATTGCTCACTGGAAGTGGTTATGGAGAAAAACAAAGCTATTTCTTGCAATAACTTCAATGGCTACTGGTATATTCCCAGGAAGTATTCAGAGCACTTGTCAAGATTTACAAAGGTTTATATATCTTGTGTTCAAATTGCCTTAAAGACCAAGCTATGCTACACACATCAAGTGGGTGTAGCATAGCACTCTCTGCACAGTTCACTGTCCTCTTCCCTATTTGCTATCAAGACCAAGGAAGGGTTGCTGTTTACTGACAGGGAGAAGAAGCAGGGGAAGCAATTCAGAGGAGGAAAATGCAGCTGGCAGGGACTCATAGCAGGGATGAAATGAGGGTGTGCTCACAGATGGAATGCATCATATTTACCAGGTGCTGCTTCCTCCTCTGAATTGCCTTGCATACCTTCATTCTCTACTAATAATCCTCCCAGTCCATGGATATGGATTGCCTGTTGACTGCCTTAGAAGTCTTGCTCAATTATGTCTGTTTTAACTGATTTTAATTTGCATTTTATAATTGTGTTTTTTAGTTTTAAATAGGGAAATAAGGGGATTATGTAAATTTTAAGTATGTGTGTACTTTGTATTTTAAGGTGTATTTTGGTGTTGTAACCTGCCTCGATCCTTTTGGGAGAAGCGGGATGTAAATAAAAATTATTATTATTATTATTATTATTATTATTATTGAGCAGCATCAGCAACAGCCATTCCTTCTAGGGCTAGATAGCTGTGCAGGGACAGGTTTTGAACATGGTACAAAGGGGAAGAGAATAGCCCCCTACACCCTGTCCAAAAAGAGACTTACACATGTTTATTTTTATGCAAGTCACATGCTCTCAGCCTCAGGGGAAGACAATAGCAAAACCTCCTTTGAGCAAATCTTGCCAAGAAAACCTCATGATAGGGTTGCTTTAGGGTTGCCATAAGCCGGAAACAACTTGAAGGCACATATTTTAATGGGGGGTTGTACTTCTTTTCCTCTTTCTTGTTGTATTTTAAAATACGTTTAAATTGTTTGAATTCAGTGCTTTATTTTAATATGATAGCCTATTTTAATTGTTTCAAATTTGTTCTCTAAAGTTGTAATTTGCTGGGTTTAGTTATTTATGTTGTAAGCTGCCTTTGGTCCTCCACTAACAGACAGGTAGGATATTAAATTTAAAAATGCACGTTAAATACCAAGGAACATTAAATGTTACATCAGGTATGGCCTTGAATTCTTCCAGGTAAAAGCAGCAATGGCAACAAAAACAAACAAAAAAAATTTGATGAAAAGAGGACATGTCAATTTATATTTCTGAATAGTTTTGTCTCATGCAATTTGTAGATGCAAACACAGACCGACATACCACTTTATCCATAATTTTGCTTGAGCAATAATTCCTTTTCTACCCTCTTCAACTCACCCATAATTCCATTCTCACATACTTCCTGTAACAAAAATTCAAAGTTAACTGTAGCTTCCTCTCGAGACAACTTGAGGAATTAATTAAAGGGTACTTTTTGTTTTATAAGCATCCCATAGAAATTAAAACATTAAAACTCCTTAAAACACAAAACACTAAGCTACAGAATTCTCAGCTAGTATCAAAAACCTACTATGTCAGAGTTGAAACTCTTGTTTTCTATCTGTCCTGCCTGAAACAGTTTCAGAGAGCCCCCTAGCTGTGACTTTGTTAAGCAGGGCTTAACTGACACTATTTTCAACAAAAATATTGTATAAACAAGTTGCCTATTGACTTATGGGGACCCCATGAATTTTTTAGGGTTTTCTTAGGCAAGTAATACCCAGAAGTGGTTTTGCCAGTCTGCTTCTCAGAAGCATAGCATTCAGCACCTCATATTTGCTGGCCATCTTCCAATGACCCTGTTCATTGTGATAGCTGAAATGCAATGTTCAAACAATCAAAACTCAACATTATAATGACATTTGAGGGCCCCCCCCTCCAGAGTATCAATACAAAATGTGTCCTTCACATTTCATCCATTGAGCCTTCCCATCAACACAGTAAATGAAGCATATGGATCAGTTTATATATAGAGTGATCCCTTGCTCATGTTAAATAAACTAAGGTTATCCCTAGGATTAGACTTGTATCCTAGTAACTTCATTTTAATTCAAGAAGATTTATTCTTAAGGCAGACAGGAGTTCAACATGTAGCCATTCCTGTTTTCAAAATTACTTCATGGACTATGCGTCTCCTTCCGCAGTACAGACCAGCAGGTCAGAGTACATCCTTTCCTTCACTGATAACATGTACGTTCATTTTAATCTGGCCTAAAACGTGGTCAAATAAACCTTATATTATCCCTCTGATGCACACTCTTTGACATTAAGGTGGTTGACGTTTCCCTAAACTGTCCTGTAATGATGAGAACCTTTTTTTTTTTTTTTTTTTGCATTTAAAAGATTGCTCTTAGAGGAATGGATGTGTCACTTCAGCCTATTGTTTGATATACAACCTATACTCAGGACAAGAGGCTGCAGTCACAACTGTACATGGAAAACAGAATGGTACCGATCAGTAAAAGAGTCAAATAAGGACGCATTCTGCCACCCTCCTTGTTTCAATGTGTATGCAGGAAATATCATACACAGAGCAGGCTTAGACTCTGAGACAGGACAATAACCTAAGATATGCAGACAACACCATACTATGAGCAGAAACAACAAAGACCTCCTAGAACAACTAATAAAGTCAAAGAAGAAGGTGCTATGGTAGGCTTAATGCTGAATATTAAAAAACCAAAGCCCACAGAAGAACTACATTAATTCATCCTATATAATAATAAAATGGAAAGCATGAAGAATTCCCACTTGTTGTTGTTTGCTGTTGTTGACTGCCCTCACATTGATCTCAACTCATGGCGACCCTGCTGATGAGAAATTTCCAAGACCCCCTGCTCTCTACTGCTCTGTCCAACTCCTGCAAATCTATACTTATGATCTCTTTAATCCATCCAGCTAGCATGCAGCATTCATCTCTTTCTACTTCCCTCTACCTTTCCTAGCATTATTGCTTTTTCTAATTATTCCTGTCTTCTCATGTGCTCAAAGTACGCCAGCCTCAATTTTGTCATCTTGGCTTCCAATGAGATTTCTGACTTGATCTGCTCTAGGACCCGTTTGTTTGTCTTCTTGGCTGTCCTCAGCACTCTTCTCCAGTACCACATCTCAAATGAAATGGTTTTCTTCCTATCACCTTGGATCAAACATTGATCAGAGTGCAGAGTGCCATCAAGAAATCAGAAGCAAACTAGGACTAAGAAAGGCAGCTCTGAAAGAACTAGTCAAGATCCTAAAGTGCAAAGACACAACACTAAATACTAAAGTTAGGATCTTCCAAGCCATTGTATTCCCCATCACCATGTATGGTCATGACAGCTGGACAGTAAAGAAAGCAGATAGAAATAAAACCAACTCATTCAGAATGTAGTGCTGGAGAAGAGTGTTTAGGATCCTGGGACAGACATCCCCCCTCCAAAAAATGGTCCCAAAACAGATAAAGGCCGGACTCCTCCTGGAAGCCAGGATGACTAAATTAAGGCTGTCATACTTTGTGCGCACCATGAGAAGGAAAGACTCATCAGAAAAGGCAAGGATGCTATGCAACGTGGAAGGCAGCAGAAAGAGAGATGGCTAGACTCAATCAGGGAGACCATAGGCTGGAGCCTGCAGGATCTGAGCAGAGAAGTAGAGGATAAGAGGTTTTGGAGATGTCTCAGCCTCAGGGTCGCCATAAGTCAAGGTCAACTCAAAGACAGCTAACAACAATAACAACAATATTTACTTATTCCAAACACTGAGATGCCCCAAAATACTAGCCGTAGTTGGCCTTTAGAGTAAGGTAATATACATTTCTTTCATGTTCCCTATTTTCATATAAAGTAGGATTTGCAAATACTGCTTTTATAAGACACAATGTAAAATTGTGTTCTTAGGATCATGAAACTTTATAATTCTCATTATCTCTGGGCTTTGTTTCTATCACACTTTAAAAATCCCCACACATATATAAAACCCATCAGTGTATCATCTGTTTTCATGCACCATATTAACTAAGGGATTAGACTGTAGCTCACTTTGAAAAGTGAAGTGTCAAAAGAAGACATTCATATAACCTTACAGCCACAGCATCCGTGCATGTGTATCTCAGTATGGGATTTAGGTGTGCAGAACTGCCAGCACAAAAATTAACAAAACATCAGGGGATATCATGGAGAAATACAAGGTTAGCATGAACTAAGAATTTTGTCTCCCTGGGGACATAAAGTTTACTCTCTTAGACATATAAAATGGTGATACTTGTGAAGTAATCCCAATTTCTTTTGTTTTGCTTCGCCACAGCATTAGTCTAAACTTACTGAACATTAAGAATTGCAATTATGTTTAAAATTACACAATTCTGGTGGAATAACCTGTTGGGACTACATTGTACTTAAGAACTGTCCTCAAATAAGAGCTTGGCTGAGCCTTTCAATCAGCATCAGAGATCCTGTATTAGTTACTCCTAACTATTTTTTTAAAGATTAAAAACCCACTCTGGGTGGTTTCCATAATCCAACAAACCATCAAGAAGATAAGATTTCAAAAATACAATTAATAGGAACCAGTAGTGATATATTAGCATTAGGACTTTCTTCTCTGGTCCAGAGGGTTTCCAGCCCTCTGGAGAAGTTTATATAGGGAGCAGGCAACTGATTGCAGGAGGAAGGAAAGTCACACCCTGTCAACTCCTCTACTCCAAAGGTGCTTCTACAAGCAGAACTTCTCACTGGATCCAGTCAATTTTTACATATGGCAATTCTATGAATGAGATACCTCCATGTCACCCTATCATTAATTCAGGTCTTGCAGACTCAGAGCTGTGGTTTTCTAGTAGGAGATGGTTGAAGAGGACTCTCTGATTGTCCATAAGGCAGTTATGGGCAACTGGAGAAGGTAGAATGAAGAGGACACAACGGGAAGAAAACAAAGTATTATTCAACTGTGTTTCTTCAAGAGTTGAGGAAAGAGTGTGATTAGGAGGTCCAGAGCATGTGCTTTGGCGTGCAGCAAAGCAGACATGCACATCCTTTAATTTCACTCTCCCCTTACTTTTGCAGAGAGAGAGATCCACTTGATATGGTATTTCATATGTCACACATTCCTCTCTGCCTCTTCATCCCACTCCATCCTACCTCAACAGCAGCATGGACAGGGAAAAAGAAAAAGAAAAAAAGGTGTCACACTTTACCAATGATTACAGTAAGAGAAGGCTTTCAGCAGTAACTCTGTGATCTGCATCACTTTTCATTACAACTACAGCAAAGCCTATGCTAGGGTTGCACAGAGCATAGGTCAAACTTGATATCTGGGTTACAGGGGGTCTGTAGTAACTGATCTAAGAAAATGCCCATTAAGAGAACATTGGATTTGAGGTCACTGCCTTTTAAGGACTATCAACACTAAGCTAGGAGGATCACTGGTATGGCTGAGAACAAGAGGGCTTTTCATAGCCTTTGCATCTTCAGACAAATTTTCAAGAAAGAAGTTCTGGTGTGACATTTCCCTCTTAATCCCTTACAGTTGCAGTAAAACAAGACAACTTGTGAAATTATAGGGAAACAAATGCGTAATTCCTTCCTCATTTAGCCATTTTGAGGCTGGAGTATAGGAAAGTCATTAATGTTATGTCCTCCTATTGATGTTCTGAGCCTTTCAAGGGATAAGTAATGCTTTTCCTATACTCCTCCATGTGGCCAGTTAAATTAGACACATTATTTCAGTGCTGTTGGAAAACACTAATCAATAAACACTTGGAAAGCCCTCTACAACTAAGCAGAAATGTTTCCTTTGTGTCAAAAGAGGTCTAGTCTGATTTTCTACATTGCAACCTTTGTTAAATTTAACAAACAAACAAATGGGCATTTGGGGCATTTTACTACTCTTGTGAGAAAGCATGAAATTGTATTTTTTTAAAACAACCCCTTCCCTCCCCACCCCTGATAGAAATCAATTTCTTATGCCCACTATAGCCACTTGTTTCACAATGTTCTGAAGCCTGGTTTGAAATATCTTGCTACACATTAGCTGATAATGGAAAACAGTCCTTTTTACTACACTGTAAACTGCAGGAGACATTGGCATACAAATCTTCTCCTAAAAGGTATCTATCCCATCCAGCTATCAAAATTAGCTGTCACAACATACCATACTTATTTTCTCCTTCCCTCTTTGTGTATGCTTGCTGTGTGCACACACATACGAATACTTACACATACGTATTCACAGACAGATACAAGTTCTGATTCACAAGGCAGTGTATATAAAAGTATATAGCAATGGGATTATGTTTGGACTTCTCAAATGCTTTGCACACTGGTGCTTAATTAGCTAAAAGCCTACACCTCAGCCAAAATATTTTGACATCTGATTATTACTCCCACCCCAATCTTGGCCTAAAAGAGGGGTAGACAATCTCTGGCCCTCCAAATCTGTCGGCCAAGAACTGCCACTAAGCACAGCTAATAGTAAGATGGTTGTAGTTCAGAATCTGTAGAGGACAAAGTTTCTGCATCCTTGGAACCTTAGTATCCTTGGCCCATGTTGAAAAAAGCTACCAAGCAAACTGGCTTAGCAATAACTGGCTAGAGCAGATAATAATGATCACTGCTGACCTATTTCAACCCTTGCTTTGAAATCCTAGTTTAGCAGAAATCCTAGTTTATCACAGTTAAGATCATCATCATTGAATATGTTAAGTGAGGTTAAGAGAAGAATTCACTGAGGGGTAAGAATGCACACAGCAGCTATAGTTGGCTCCAGATCATGTAACCATGGGCATTGTCCCAAACTCTACAACTATATAAGTTTGTGAGCTTTTCATTTGAGCCAACAATCAGTGTCAGGGGATCAGTATTACAAGATTAAAGTAATAACAAGAGAAAATAGCATGTTTATACTTTTATGACTACAGTTGTACAAACATCTGCAGAAGGGATTTTTTTACACACAGAGGCTTCTGCCATGATAAATTTGGTATCATTAAGGTATTAGTTTTACAGCTCTACTCAGAATTAAGTACCACTCAGCTTGAGGGACTTGCTACTAGGAAAGTGGTTATCAGTGTTGGTTGCCCTTAAACTGTTCACCTACTTCAAAGAGTCACAACAATCTTGACAACAGGACCCCCAGGTTAAAAATGCTAGTGCTCAATGCCAAGTTGGTAAATGAAAGAACATCCTTGAAATGGGACTTGATCCTGGATGAAGTTTGCATTACAGAGACCTGAAACAAGGCAGAGAACTCTCCCAGCTTTGTCTGCCTGGGTTCTCTGCATAGAAGCAGGCAAGGCCTGAGGCAGTGGTATCACTAGAGGGGTGCAGACTGCACCAGGGAGCACCCTAAAGGGGGGGGGATGACAACACTGCTCCTCAAACACATATCTTTTGGCAGAAACTGGCTATGGCATTCATCTTCTTCCCTTTAAATGGTGGGAGTGGGGTGAAGCTCAAGTGAGAGGAGAAAGGAGATGCCCCAGAATTTTTTTAAATTAAATTTTCTGACTGAAGTCTCCCAGAGAGGATGAATTATATGGGAGAAGGTGATTTTGTAGGTAAACTGTATCACTTTTAAAGGTAATAACCAACACTTTGTACTTGGCTCAAAAAACTAATTGGCAGCTGGTGCAGTGATTTTAATATTGATGTAATATGGTCACTCCTAGATGCACGAGTAACCAATCTAGCTGTCTTGTTTTGAACTAACTGAAGAATTAAATGTAAGTGTGAATATGCAGGCCTCAAGCTGCTGCATCTTCTCTTCCAATGGTGCAAACAGCTTGCACTTGCTGCAGGTATAGCTCCTCACATCCTCAGGCAAAAACACAAACATAACACAAATGCTTTAGGCTATAATAGGTCCCTCACCATCATGCCCCACCATCTTCCTTAGGCAGTGTCACAGTATTTTTGGCTTCTCCTTGTATACACCCACACAAAACACCTGTCCTTTGTTCTGTTCTCTGAGCTCCAGAGACTGAAGGAGCAACTACACAGGCTAATGGTTCCTAGCCCTGCCCCTGACCAAATTAGTGACTCACTTGAAGCCTTGCCCACTTAGAGTATGGAAGGTAGAGTTCACTGCCCAACATACATAAGCAAGCCTCCAAAGACTCAATCAAATTAAAAAAAAACAACAACCCAGAAGCTCATTTCACTCCACCTCATCAACCAATCCCATGCAAAAGACCAGTTGTCCTTAGCCTGTTTGCTAAGTTTCATGGAGCTCTAGAGACTATACAGAACTATCTGCTGCTAGTTCTGCCCCCAACAAAATACAGTGGTACCCCGGGTTACGAAATTAATTCGTTCCGCCGCGGCGTTCGTAACCCAAAAGATTTCGCAACCCGAAAAAGCCATAGCCGCTAGCGCTAAAAAGCCGCAATTTCGTGCGAAAAAGCGCCGAAAAGCACCAAAATTTTTTTCGTAACCCGAAAAAACCTTCGTATCCCGGAACAGTTTTTTCCTATTGATTTTTTTCGTATCCCGGAAATTTCGTAACGCGGTGCTTTCGTATCCCGGGGTACCACTGTAAATGACTCTCAGCAGAAGCACATTAGACTATGTGCTGAGGTACAGCACATGGCCCACAACACAAAAACATGCATGCAGCTAGACAAGTGTTCAGACTTAACCCAAAACACATAAGTTCCCCTTATTCTGTCTCTTCCACCAATCCAATGAAAAACACTATTGTTCTTGACCCATTAACTAAGCTCCTGTTCAGAATTGCAGCCTTGATTTGATTTAACTCATTTCCCCCCCTGAAATATTTTTTACAAGTATAATTTTTAACAACATGGCATTATTCATACTTTGGATTCAGAAATGTGTGAAGTTTCTAACCTATATAAATATATCTAGAAATAAAGATCATTAATATAATATCTGTAGTGTCAATCAAGCAGCTTATACCATATTAGGAAACTTGCCCAATATTTAGAATGTTTACTTACTAATCAAATTAAGCTTAAATTGGGCATCCTGAACACATACAAAAGCGTTAAGGTTTTTGTTAGAAAAGTATGCATAAGATGATGCTGCAGCATTGGAACATCTCATGATACTAATCTAAAAAATAGTTTTCAAAATAAAGTACTGCTTTCTTCTCTGCCATCAATACTTCATTACAACAAATGCAATATTCAAAACCCTCAATATTTCCATTAGTTCATATCACTAAATAGTATTCATGCTATTTCTCCTGCAAGTCACACTGCTCTTATTTATGAATTAGCTGAATGTCTACTGACAAATGCATTAGCAAGTTTCTTCACACAGCATTTCATTATTTTGCAAGCAATTATTTTCAAATTTTACCATCTGACAGAGTGTTGAGAGACAGCTCCGTTCCAAGCACAGCACTTCATCTAGTATAATATATGCCTTTCAAAAGGCTCTTTTCGTACTTTAATCATTGCCAAGCTACATCCACAAACTTTAAAAATGCCATTAGTTGGTGTGTGCAAGCCTCAGTGAAATCAATGGACATTGTGTAGTCGGACCACAGTGAATTGCACTCTTGCTGAACCATAATGCTTTATTCTGTTACTATATTTTTCAGACTGCAACATGATTTCCTACTACTTGAAAATCTTTTCTCCCTAGAATTCCTAATGGATGAATATAGTTTTTTCTGTGTTTATGTTAAGAAGAACATGGGAGAGAACTGACAGATCTTTAAATAGTGCCAAAAGGGTGATGATGAAAACAAAGGTTTTCCATTTGCTACCCAGTCCTAGAACGTTTCCTTGGAAATTAGTCCAACTGATTCAAAAGCAATGTGGTCTTGAAATGTACTTTTGAAACATCTGTGTGAAATAAACTAAAACCTCATTTCTGCCTATGTGGCCAAGTCTACAATATTCTTTGGGCTTCTCCTTTTTCAGGTGTCCAAAAGTTATACAAAACATGGAAATTTGCACAAACCAGCACACAAAAAGTTTGTTTCTTACAGATTCTTTTGACATTTTAGCAAGAAGCAATGGAACAAACCAGGATCTAGAATAAATTAAGCCCAGTGAATTATTAAATTTTATATTTTTTTTGCTAATCCACCAAAATCCATTTTACAATATAATAAAATAGTGTGATTGGAAAAAATGCGGGGAAGGCAGAGAGAGAGGGAGAAATGTTTCGCATGTTAACTATCAAAATGCTCCAGCAACTGAAATGAAGCACTACAATTATATTCCATTCAACATTTTCACTTATTTCAGTATAAAATTTCTTTTATCTTTTGTTGAAACTTTAATAAATAAAAATATAAATTTAATATGTTATAAAATTAATTTAATAATTAGTTCAATATCTGATAACCACAGAGGAGGCAGACAGTTTGTTTTTTTAAAATAACACAGGATTAATTTTTACAGTGGTACCCCGGGATACGAATGCGCCGCCTTACGAAATTTCCGGGTTACGAAAAAAATCCATTGAAAAAAACTGTTCCGGGTTACGAAGGTTATTCCGGGTTACGAAAATTTTTTTGGTGCTTTTCGGCGCTTTTTCGCACGAAATCGCGGCTTTTCCCCATTAGCGCCTATGGCTTTTTCGACTTACGAAGGATTTTGGGTTACGAACGCGGCGGCGGAACGAATTATTTTCATAACCCGGGGTACCACTGTATTTTCAAAATTAGGTGTACACCTCTCTTCAAATATCTCTAAAGTAGTACAGTAATCAGTATTATTGAAGAGAAAGTTTCTGTTCACTCAGATGACAGGCAAATTTGAAGAAACAGTAGCACAGACATTAAGGGTATGATGCTTTTTATTTTGTTATTGTTTATGTACTGATTTATAATGTTTAAATCTGAGAGTTTAAGATCTGAAATAAACAGGGTAACACATTTTCCAAAGTTCTCTAATAGCTAAACCCTGAAACATAAAAAGCTACAGCTATTTGTATTCTACTCAGAGTTTGAAAAGATTCTGCTAAAAAGAAATTTGTCTCACAGTCTCTTTTTAAAAAATGAAAAGCAGTATCAAATGGTTCTTAAATAAAACAAACCAATAGAAAAGAATAAAGTTTAGCAATGATTCTGATATCTAAAGAAAATAGATTTTTAAAAAGGGAGGAAAGGTGATAGACATCATTATTATATCTCACCTCTCCCACTATCAAAATTAGGAGTTCTACCTTGGGACAGGGGATCTATTTTTATGTATAACCTACAAAATAATATGTACACTGATGTTACAATTATTATAATATTGTCTATGCTTCATCAATGTGCAGAGGGCAGGACTGAAAGAACTGCACAGCTATTCCATATACCCAGATATTTGTGTTTCTTGACCTGAGATGCCTGTCCCACCTTTGACGCCATCAGCTGTTTGCACAGAAGTGTAACATTTGCATATAGCACATCTGTTTCAAAAAGAAGAGTGCTTGTTCTGTTGGGTTAGTCAGAGAAAGAGAATATTCATACTACACAGTAAGTATTTGTATCAATTGACCTTTTCAAAAGGCTTATGCTAACATTGGTGAATGAAATATTAAAGTATTGCTTTTTTGTCAGTGAAAAAATATATTTTATAGACTACACTGAATATATGAAAAGTATATTGAAATAAATAAATATACAACAAAATGAAAATAAACAGAGCACTTCCAACTAGAATTTGTAATAAGACATTTTTGTATCTGCTAAGGACAAACAAGTCAATCATTCCACTAAAAGACAAGCTGAAGTGCTTAGGCATACTTGAAGTAAATTTCCAGGTTCCTGCACATTGCTTTGTGGAGCAATTTGGGGTAAAAAACAAAATCCAGGTTCCTTCAACAAGAATAACGCAACTAGTTTTTGACATGAAGAAAGCAAAGGCACAATAAATAGATATCAAGGCAAGTGAAAGTAACAGAAGAGAATGGAAAGGAAAAAAGAACAAATGTGAACAAAACACGTTTTAGCAGAAACTAACTTCAGATACAATAGATTTCAGTGGCATAAAAAGAACAAAAACAGTGCCATCGTCATTTTGTGTGAAAGTTAGAAATATCTGGATGTAAACATTACCTACAAGGGTTCTATAACTTTGTATTAGTGCAGTGATTCATGCTGAAAACTAATTGTGTAAGGAATGGGTAGTGGGGATCAAGAAGCCAGTATGGTCACAGATTATGGGTGCTACAGTCAAATGCCACCTGGAATACATCAGTTTCTGTAACACCGCTATAAAGAACAAGAGGTGAGCCACATTCCTTAGCCTGTTAACCAGTTGAGTCTCATTCAGTGGGTCATTCGGCTGAACTGGATGAGGCTTTATTTCAGGAATACAAAACATGTCACCTCCAGACGTTCTTGGACTGTACCTTCTACCATGTCTCATCACTGGCTATGTGGGGTGGGCAGGGCTCAGAGATAAAACTTATGTAACTGCTTGGAGATGACAGGTGAGAATCCAAAATATGTTCCCCAAAACCCTATGCCAGCACGATGGAATTTTTAACGTAGGCTTTCGTATAATAATTTATTATTATTTATTATTAACCTTTATTTATGAAGCGCTGTAAATTTACACAGCGCTGTACGTGCAATCTTTTAGTTAGACGGTTCCCTGCCCTCGGGCTTACAATCTAAAAAGACATGACACAGAAGGAGAAGGGAGTGGTGGAGGGAGAGGGTAAGAGGTCCAGCAGTTCCTCTCTACCTCCGAGGCCTGAACCAAGGCAGATGGACTGGAGGGAGGGCTTGGCTTCAAAATGGAAGGTTAATCTTCATCCAGGGAAAATACATATTCTCAAGTAGGATAATACATATACAATACATAGCAATGCAGGAAATAATCATTAATGTTCGACCAAAGCATTATAAAATAAGTCTACAAAAGTTACTACCATGTACACTCAAGTATAAATTGATGTTGTGTATAAGTTGGGGACAGGTGTGGGGGGCAAAATTAGGGATTTTGATATGACTCAAGGATAAGTCGAGGGTATCCCTTCCTCTCCCTCCCTCGAGAGACCCTCGGGTTGAGGATGAGGAGCGAAAACAAACATTCGCCACCTCAAAGCCTTTTCTCATCCTGGCTTTGCCCACCGAGGACACCTGGAAGTGAAACGTTTGCCCCTCAAGCTTTTTCCCAGCCCAGCTGTCCCTTGAAGGGCACCTGGGTTGTAGAAGAGACTTGAGGGGCGAGCCTATTACCATATTGACCTGTTTATACGGTTTTTTGGCTCAATTTTTGGGCATAATTTTTTTGACTTATAGTTGAGTATATCCAGTAGTTATAAAATAACATACCTTCACCTGCCTGCACAGACCCTGAACAGACATGGTGGCGTATCGACAACTTAAAGGGGTTGTCTATTCTATTCTATTCTATTCTATTAATTAATTCATTCTATCCATTAATTCTGTGGTTAACAGAGGACCGCATCCACTACCCTCCACATCACAAGACTTCTCCTTTATCTCCTCCCATGTGAATTGCTTTTTTATCCCCCACAAAACTGCTGCAGAAGTGACATACAATCTGTCCTCCTACTGGTATTTGTTCCACTCGCAGATTAACATCATTGCATACAACCTGCCATAGGCAACCATGCATGAGCCAGCATTACAAGCTGAGAACACAGGTCCCTAAGTTTGTTCACATTTTAGTACTTCTAGCTGCGTTTTCAAAAATGGTTTCCTATGGAATTGTGTTCCTATCCCACAAGTCTTGAGAGCCAGCATGGTGTAGTGGTTTGAGCACTGGGTTAGGACTCTGGAAACCAGGGTTCGAATCCCAGCTCGGCCATGGAAACCCATTCACACTCTTTCAGCCTCAGGAGATGGCAATGGCAAACCCACTCTGAAGAACTTGCCAAGAAAACTCCATGCCTTAGGCACACAAGTCAGAACTGTCTTGAAGGCACACAACAACAACCCATAAGTCTTGCCTTAAAACAAGAATGCCAAATATTTTTAATATTTAGCTAATTTCATTTCCAGAATGTTCAGACCTTACATACAGACATTTCTTTATTTAAAAAAGATACGAGACACTTATTCAGCACAATTGCCCAAAATCTATAAAAATAACATTAAGAAGCCATAACTTTGTGTAAAAGTAATACCTCAGCTCCACCTCCTGGTGAGATTGTGCAGTTTTGCCCAATGAACGAGGGAGGCAGGAGGAGGACAGGGAGAGGGAAGGGGCTTTACTTTTTTAAAGAGATAAAATGGTCTCTCAGAGCTAATCGAGTATTTGAAATTCTCCCTGTACTAAATTCAATTATGTCAGTCTTCCTAAATCATTTGATATTTAGCAAAACTCCCCAACTGCCACGATTAATATGCTCACAAAGTCTAACATGTTCCATTCATTTCTGGGAACACAATGATATTTTCTGAGACCCATTAATAACTCTCATAGGATTTATGTACAAGATAAATTAGATTCAATTTCCTTTTTCAATTAATGACCAATTATTTGAGCCAGGCTTGACTGAGAAAATTGCTCAAATATCATTAATCTAACAAAAATTAACTTTACCGTTTTTGTAATAATGAGAACATAATTTTAAGGTAAAATAATGCTCTTTATTTAACAATGTTATCCTATATTATAGCATAGTAACTATTCCCTTATTAAAAGGTCACACTAGCTCAAGGTACTGAAATTTATCATTGTGGGAGCTTTAAACTTAACAAATTTATAACTGTCAACTATATCCATGTTGATTCAATTGGTTATTACTTTCTTTCCTTTATCTAATAATTAGGCACTGCTTATATCATTATTACCATCTTCATCAACTAATGGTTGCAGGGTGTTGTGCAATTCTGTCACTAAAATATTATCCGATATAACAGAGACACAGATGCTTGCAAACAAAATGTGTTGCCACAACCAATCTATAGAAATGGCAGGTGACTGTGAGAGCAACTAGGATGCTGCAAACTATTGGGAAATAGTAATGGAAAGATATACAGAAGAATTAAAGGCTGCTAAACAGCAAAAAGCATGGTAAGAATGTCCCCCAAATGAAAGATAGAAAGACTGAGAAGAACAGGTTGCTCACCTGTAACTGTGTTTCTTCGAGTGGTCATCTGCGAATTCACACAAATGGGTTTATTCTGCGCCTGCGCAGCAATCCTCGGAAACTTCTAGAATCTCCAGGCAGAAAGTAATGTATCTTTCTGCAACTTTTTGGCGGTAGCCCCGCCCACCCATATATAAGGCCCCTGGTGGCCCGCTCCTCTTCAGTTCCGAATGAGCCGCTAATCAGCGCGGCAACAAGCGTTGTCAAATGAACAGACACTGAGGGGATGGATGGGCGGGTTTGTGTGAATTCGCAGATGACCACTCGAAGAAACTGCCGGTCCCTCTGGGACAAACGGAGCATCATCTTCCTCAGAGAGTGGAGATGCAGAGCGTGGGGACCTAGACCTGGACCTTGAGGGCGATCTGGTATGCCTTCTGGGTGAAGGGTCGGTGGCGCCCAAATCATCCAGTCCGTGGAAAGCACCGGTCTGGTGATGGTCCCATGAGTGGGCCCGTATGTTACGTCGCAAGCGGGACGGGTCCACGGGGATTAGGTACTGACCTGTACGGTGGTCAAATACCAGGTCCAGGAAGGCGTTGAATAAGTCTTGGTCACGCTCTGTGGAGTTCGGACGGCCTGATCCCAAGGCAGCGTCCACCTCAGCTCCCAATGCGGCTCGATCCTTCCTTGGGGGGGAGCGAGGACGCTCTCTATCCCGTGGTGGGACTTGTGGCCTTGCCTCAGGGAAAGGAGAGCGGGTTCTGATCCTCTGAAGAGACAAGGGGGCATCAGAGTCGTGGAGCTCCCCTTCAGACTCGGAGTCCACGTCCACAATCTGCAGGGCGTCCACCGGTGCAGACAGATGGCTAGCAAGCAAGATCCTGGGCTCGAGAGGCACCACCCGGGAGGCAATCGGTACAGGAGTCGGGGTCTTCGCCGACTCGGTGACCGGAGATGTGGACGGCACCGGCCTCGACTCAGGCGGAGGCACTGAGACCGTGCTTGGGGGACCCTTGCGACGGCTCTTAGCGGGTGGCGATGACGAGCGAGCCCGCTTCTTGTCCACATGTTTGTCCCCTTTTCTCTTGGGGGCTTTGGGGGCATCCGCATCCCCAGAAGCGCCAGGCTGGCTCAAGACCTTTTCGTAGAGCTCGGCCTTGAGTGTCCGGTCCCTATTTTTGAGGGCCTGGGCAGACATCGCCTTACAGTGGGGGCAGTTGCCCGGAATGTGGGACTCCCCCAGGCAGAGGACACATCTCTCATGGCCATCGGCCCTGGGGATTTTAACCCCGCACTTAGTGCACTGCTTGAATGAGGCCATGGTAAACAAGTCCGTTACCGGTCCGTAGGTCAAGCCGTGAGGTCAGAAGAAAGTGAAGCCGATTAGTGAGAGTCCAAAGAATGGTCAAGTGAAAGTCTGAAGGTCAAGCCGAGATTCCAATAAGAAGAGTAAGCAGTAACGCTAGCGAAGTTCCCTGAGCTGCTTAGCGCGGCGGAATGAAGGAACTGAAGAGGAGCGGGCCACCAGGGGCCTTATATATGGGTGGGCGGGGCTACCGCCAAAAAGTTGCAGAAAGATACATTACTTTCTGCCTGGAGATTCTAGAAGTTTCCAAGGATTGCTGCGCAGGCGCAGAATAAACCCATTTGTGTGATTCGCAGAGACCACGAAGAAGAAAGGGAGGAGGAAGGGAAGGGAAAGAGGAAGAGGAGAGGAAGGAGATAAGTATGAAAGTTTAAGGAGATGAATAGGGAGAGAAGGAAGGAATAGAGAATGGAAGGAGATTGAGGAAGGTAGGGAGAAGGAAAGAAAGTAAGGGTAAAGCAAGTGAGAAAGAATGAAGGAGAATGAGAGACACAAACAATAGGTTAAGTAAAGCAAATAGGTAAAGTGTGCTTGTGCAGTAGGATTATTATTAACAATGATTCAGTAAGATATACCTTATATACTTGACTATAAGTCAACTTCACATATAAGTCAAGGGCAGGTTTTGGGGCCAAAATTATGGATTTTGACATGACTCGTGGATAAGTAAAGGGTAAAATGTAGAGGCATGCAACAAAGGATCTAAAGGATGAAACAAAGGAAAACAATGCCAAAAAACTTACAAAATTTCAGCAGGCATGTTTGCCTATCATCAGGGGATGATTCCTTTTTAAAGTAACAATTAAAGTACAGTACTTACAATGACTCATGGATAAGTCGACTCAAGTTTTTTGGGTCAATTTTGTGACTAAAATTTCTAGACTTATAGATGAATATATACAGTAATATGGTATGAGTAATATGTGAATGATGATCTTACAACATTTTTAATATATTAGAGTGTATTTGTACGTGGATATGTAGTTGTATGTATTGTATCTATTTTTTTAATTTATGTGTGCTTAAAATTAAATAAACATATTAGTAAAAATGTCCCCCAAATATACTCTATGGGCAACTATGATATACTATATAGGCAAATATGATTGCTGGATCAGCTAGTTACAGGGCGCCCATGTCATACGCTGAAAGCCACACTGGGAGAAGGGGTGGCACGTCCCATAAGGAATAATAGGGCCTGTGTCTGTGGTGCACATGTGCACCGCCATGCCGCCGCACCGCCATGTGCACAATTCATTTAAATGGGGCTCGAGCATAGACAGAATTTCCTTTACGCAGGGGAATCCAGAATGGATCCCCCACGTAAAGAAAGGGCAGACTGTATTTATGGAGATGTAACTAAATAATGTCTCCTGGACCGACTCCCCCTTCCACGTTCAGAACCAGCCACGATAGCTGGGAAAGGAAGCCCTTTCAGCTTCTGATTACATTGCAAGGAAGATGACTTTCCACCCCATTCCTGCCAGTGATTCAGGTTGCCACAAGGACCTTGGACAGGGTACTGCAGGAGCAGGTTGAAATCTTTGTCCTTTTGCAACCAATTGGAAGCTGAACAGACCTCCTTCACCCGATCTGGCTGCTGGGCCTTAAGATGGACTGGTTTGCATTTACACTGGTTTCCAGTAAGACTACATACTCTTATCAAATAAATAGAATCATAGAGTCATAGAACCATAGAATTGTAGAGTTAGAAGAGATGACAAGGCCATCCAGTCCAACCCCCTGCCATGCAGGAAATCTCAATCAAAGCATCCCCAACAGATGGCCATCCAGCCTCTGCTTAAAGACCTCCAAGGAAGGAGACTCCACTACACTCCAAGAAAGTTTGTTTCACTGTTGAACAGCCCTTACTGTCAGGAAGTTCCTCCTAATGTTGAGGTGGAATCTCTTTTCCTGGAGCTTGCATCCATTGTTCCAGGTCCTGATCTCTGGAGAAGCAGAAAACAAGCTTGTTCCCTCCTCAATATGACATCCCCTCAAATATTTATACAGGGCTATCATATCACCTCTTAACCTCCTTTTCTCCAGGCTAAACATCCCCGGCTCCTTAAGTCTGGTCATGGTTTCCAGGCAATTCACCATTTTAGTCGCTCTCCTTTGGAAACGGTCCAGTTTCTCAATGTCCTTTTAGAATTGTGGTGCCCAGAACTGGACACAATATTCAAGGTGGGGCCTGACCAAAGCAGAATACAGTAGCACTATTACTTCTCTTGATCTAGACACTATATTTTTATTGATGCAGCCTAAAATTGCATTGGCCTTTTTAGCTGCCGCATCGCACTGTTGACTCATGTTCAACTTGTGGTCTACTTGGCCTCCTAGATCCCTTTCACACGTAGTTTCATTCAGACAGGTGTCACCCATCCTATATCTGTGCATTTCATTTTTCTGCCTTAAGTATAATACATTACATTTCTCCGTGTTGAATTTCATTTTGTTAGCTTTGGCCCAGCTTTCTAGTCTGTTCAGGTGGTTTTGAATTTTGATCCTGTCCTCTGGAGTATTAGCTATTCCTCCTAATTTGATGTCATCTGCAAATTTGGTAAGTATGCCCCTAATTCTGTCATCCAAGTCATTGATAAAGATGTTGAATAGCACTGGGCCCAGGACAGAGCTCTGTGGGACCCCACTGGTCACTTCTCTCCAGGATGAAAAGGAGCCATTGTTGAGCACCCTTTGGGCTCGGGCAGTCAACCAATTACAAATCCATGTAACAATTACATTGTCTAGCCCACATGTCACAAGCTTGCTTGCAAGAATGTCATGAGAAACTTTGTCAAAGGCCTTACTGAAATCAAGATATACTATATCCACAGCATTCCCTTCATCTACCAAGCTGGTAATTTTATCAAAGAAAGAGATAGGATTTGCCTGGCATGACTTCTTTCACTGAAACCTTTGTTGACTCTTTGTGATTATGGAATTGCCTTGTAAATATTCACAGACTCTCTGTTTAATAATCTGCTCTAGAATCTTTCCTGCTATTGATGTCAGACTAATTGGACGATAATTGTTGGGATCCTCTTTTTTTTTTCCCTTTTTGAAGATGGCGACAATGTTTGCCCTCCTCCAGTCTACTGGTAATTCTCCTGTTCTCCAGGAGTTCCCAAAGATTATTGCCAATGGTTCCAATATTACAAGCCTGAGTTCATTCTGCGCTTTAGCTTTTCTGACTTTAGCCCTACACAGGCTAGCTATTTGTTTGAATTCCTCTTTGGTGATTTCCCTGTTTTTCCATTTTTTACACATGTTCCGTTTAAATCTTAGCTCAGTTGAAAATTCCTTAGTCATCCATCCTGGTTTCTTGAGACATCTCCCATTTTTCTTCCTCGCTGGAACTGTTTGAAATTGTGCCTTCAGTATCTCCCTTTTGAGAAACTCCCATCCATCCTGAACTCCCTTCTCTTTTAGTCACCATGGGATCACCCCCAATATTTCCTGAAGTTTACTGAAATCCGCACTCCTAACATCTAGAATGCGTGTCTGACTATGCCTGGCTTCTCCTTTCCACTGTATAACAAACTCCAGGAGAACATGGTCACTTCCACCTAATGATCCAACCACTAGCACCCCATTAAACAAGTCATCCTTGTTGGTTAGGATCAGATCTAAAATAGCTGACCCCCTTGTTGCCTCTTCCACCTGTTGGACAATGAAATTGTCTTCGAGGCAAGTGAGGAATTTGTTAGACCTTGAGGATTTGGCTGAGTTTGAATACCAGCAAATATCAGGATAGTTGAAGTCACCCATTACTACTACATCTTTCCTTTCTGAGTGTGTAGTCATCTGTTCAAGAAAGGCATCATCCAATTCCTCCATCTGACTTGCGGGTCTGTAGTAGACTCCCACAATAACATCCCTGTTGCTTCCCTCCCCTTTAATTTTTATCCAGATGCTCTCCACCTGGCTTCCAGTACTGATGTACTGTACAGAGCAGTTACAGCTCCTCAACACTAGGTTATGAATCCATAACTAAATACTAGCCTGTATTATTTATTCAGCTATACCAAATATGATATTTATGAAGCAAATACCAACATATATAGTGCAGAGCTAACTGTTACCATATAATTCTGAACATAAAAAAGCCAAAATGGATTATACCAAAGTCCATCGCCCCCAATGTCTTCTTTTATAATAGTTGTTTCTTTCACTCGTTCAGTCAGTCATAAACATTTAAAGCCCTGCATCACTATAAAACATTCCTAGGGTGAGTTAGACTATACTATATATCAATAAAACCAATACACTAATAAAACTAACCAGCAAAAACAGAAAAAATATACAGGATAGCCAGAAGTGTAATATCACACACTAAGAAGGCTGTTGTAGACTGAGTATCATTAGGTGATGGTATAAAGGGCCTTTCAGTGTATCTCAGTTGACAGCAGAATGATGAAAGGAGAGTCATATGTTAGGGGGGCATATGTCAAAATCAGCACCTTGAATTTAGTTCAGTGACCAATAGCAGGCAGTGGGTCTGTCTAACCCAATCTATTCATGTTTTTATTGCACTGGTACACCACCTTTTCTTCAAAACTGGGAGTCAAGGTGGCTTTAAAAAGATAAAACCAAATAGAGATAAAAACAGACACACGGTACAAGGTTAAAAAAATTTCACACTGTTTTCAAGGCCAGCTCAATAAACAACAAATTGCAATAGTCTAAATGGGAGTTTGACCAGACACAGAATACTGTGGCTTGACCTTCTGTGCAGGAACAACAACATCTGGTGTATCAGACACAGCTGGAAGATGGTAATCCACTGCACATGGACATCCAGTAACAAGGCAGAAACAAAATGTACATTCCCAAATGCTCCTTCAGAGGTAATGGAGACAACAGCCTTCCCATATCCAAAGCAAGAATGACTAATCCATAGTATATCTTGTCAGGTTTCAAATTCTGTTTACTTACAGTCACACAAGCAGGCTGGAGGAATCCATATATTCCTCCAGCCAGATTCAATAGTATACTCCATTCAGAATCAAGAGGTTCCCTACAAACTTCCCTCTAGGGATGTAACAAATACAGTAGACAAAAAGACATTGAACTATTCCCTGGAATGCCCTAATCATGCTATCCATGTATCTGTCTCTCCAATCCATTTGTTCTTTCTTCCCACACATTCTCAGTCTGCAATGCTTTCCTCCTCTCTGGCAGAAGTAATATTTTCTCAAGATAGAAAAAACTACCATGTAACTGCTGAGACAGATTACCCAGCAAAGTGAAAGACTGCTGCTCACAGCCTTCTACAGCAGTCATCAAATCACAACATTCTTTCTAACCCAATAAAAGTGTACCCCAGTTCTCTTGTTCTCTCTCTGCTGCTAGTTTAGAAAGTATTGTTATATCTATCCTGACTGGGGAAGGATCACAGTGAGCCAGTTACCTACTAGTTGGGGTTGGGGTGAGAATACATGTCAGTGGAATAGAACTCTAACAAAAGAAGAAATAGTCCAAGGGCGTTAAAAAAGAAAACAAAAGAGTACCAAGTCATAATGTGACAGTAATATGTATATGTGGCAATAATATAGCTTTTTATAGAAAAATGGGGATATGAAGAAATGTGTCCTTCTAGTGCTTACAAGATATGCAACTGCAAAATACTGTAATTCTTTTATGTAAGCCGAGAAGTGAGGGTTTCTATCGTAGAAAGTGGCTTAAAATAAGAAATTAATGTGTGGTTCTGTAACTGTATAACCTGTGCCTCTTTCATAGGTATGTTACATGCCAGTTTAAAACAAAGCCTTATTGCCACAGCATTCTAAGAAAAACTTTGCAATACTGTGTTGCTCTACTGAAAACACTGTAAGCACATTCAAATGTAAACTGTCTTGAGAAATTCTGCAGACTTCCTCTGCAAACTGTTTCACTGCTGATAAAACTATAGAACTTTCACTGATGTTTGTCACCAAAATATGACATAGTAGAAATCAATGTAAACCAAGCTAATTTTAGTAGCACAGTGCTACATGGCAGGTAAAGAGAATAAAATTTGAGCCATAAAAGGGGCATTTTCACAGCTTCTGCCAACTATTTATGGTGTGAGTGCATCCCACTGCACATTCTGGCATTCAGATGCCTCAAATTTGCCCACCCTTCCTTTACAATAAGAAAAAGAAAATATACAGAAAGAACCACATGATACAGGATCTGACAAAATGACTGCAGGTTTATGTACCATTTGTACAGATATCAAGCAATTTCATTCCAAGTGTAAATCAGGACTCTGAATGCATCTATTGGTGTTTGTTGAACACTGATGAATGGAACAACTGCATGCTCATTTGGAACATAAGCCCAACTGTACTGAGAAAGTTTTAGCCATTCGTAAGTGCAGTTGCAACTGTAGCCTAAATACACCAATAATAATGGCTGTCAAAACTACCCTATGTGACAAATAAGTAATGTTATGGCATCATGAAAAATCTGGGGGGAAACTGCACATGGAAATTTACCGTAAAGTGTTCCTGTGACTTGAAGTTCTCATCCAAGTAAACCCGGGCTCTGTTGTAGTCTTTCATTGCGTCACTTGATAACAATTCTCTGAAAGATTGAAAATGAAAAGAAATGAAATGAAAATAAAAAATAAAAAATATATTTTTAAAAGCATTAAGTACCTATTAAGTTTTTTTAAAATAAAAATGTACTAAGGTCCTCTTGTATTTTTGAAAGATGAAAACAAAAATATATACACATTATCTTGGGGAGTAAATTGCATCTTATCTCAAATTGTTACTGTAATGCTCCTACCCTGTGCCATTTTGGTTCGGCATTCATTTAGTCAGTTGACCCCATACCAGTCACTCATCATCAGACACTATACACTTAAATAGCAAAAAGAAGAAATTATCGTATAATGTAGGAAACAATAAAAAGCCACCAAACAAATCTCTGTTGACCTACATCAGCAGAGGGCAGTGTTTCACTATTTTAAGTAAAGGAAGAATAGCAACAAATCCTTTCGTATTAGCTTCTCTGGGGAAAAACAATGACTGAAAAGGACTGGCTAGCAAAAATAAAGTAGGACAGTTACATCTGACACTTCAGGGTCTTAACAGCAAAACAAAGATTAGATAAAAGACACAAAGATGTCATTGTTGCTGGCTAACAGTGAAACACTGAACCAAAAGTCATTAGGATCTATGTGAAATTGAGAAAAATGTAATTGTTCACGAGGAGTGAAATGTCAACCTTCCCTCCCCCAAAATGTTAGGATCCATATTAAATTGAAAGAAATACAGCACAGAGAGGTTAGTATAATCAAAAAATGGGATACGAAAATAAAAGATGGCAGAAACTTATTAAAGCTACACTGATGAATCATTCAAGTTATCAGTACAGTATCAGAAATCTAGCAAGACCAGAAAGCTTGGGAAAGTTACTTTTTTGGTCTAATCCCAATTATCTTAGCTAGCTGCACAGGACCAAGGCTTCAGTTCGTGCACCCTTACTGATTAAGCAGAAAACTTTCAATGTGAACTGAGACCTGAAAGTGAAAAAGCATTCACCTTCTCTACAATTCTGCAGGAAAGCTGCTTATTTTAGAGGTTGCCCACCCCAAAGGTATGTTTAAGTCTGTTATGAACTACATTGCAGGCAGCAATGCTGCCTAGATTTTCACAGCTCATTTAAACAGCTAGTTTACTATGTAGCATTTGGAGATATACTTGTATGTATGGTTTAACAAAACCAACAAAGGTTATATCTGCAATAAGCAACTGAGAAAACTGCTGCATCTATAGAAATTCTGCCTAGACCGTTCGCTACACTTTTTGCTGTGGTCATACAGCATTGTATTATTATGGAAGCATCAAGCAAAAACTAATCAGATATGTATGAATTGATTATTTGGGAAATCTGTATGTACTGAATTTCTGCCTCGATAATCCAGTATCAAACTGAAAGACAAAGTATGGATACATAGTCTAATTTATAAGTGAACTTATTAGTTCTGGACAAGATTTGTACTGTTTTCGAGGCACATGATGTCTTTGGATTTGAGAGCATGACTTAAAAACTGTTAAGCATGTTCAGTCTTGACATAACAATGAAAAGAATTTTGATTCTAAAACAAAGGTAAGATGGATTCATAAACATATAAAACAGAATAGGCTGGATAAAAAAATCTAACTACAGAATTTTTACAAACCCTACAAATGACATAGCAATGCAGCTATTCCATATAGATGATCTTAACAAGCTGTTAAATCTTAAGTAAAAGTGCAAAAAAGGGCAGCCAAACTGACTTGCTTTCCAAATGCATATTTAGAAATATCAATACCAATCTACCAGAGAAGCTGACTGCACATTTTGAAATGGCTCTGGGAAACTGAAAGCTAGCATCATCTGAATGTTAAGAAAGTCTTGCTATTTCAAAACTATACAATTTTATTTCATTCTAAGAATGTGTAACAAAGCTAATCACACTAATAATGCTTAATATATATGACCCTTCTTCCTTACTTATTAGCTGGGCATAAGATTCAGTGATAGAAGAAAAATAACACCTTTGGTTGGTTAATTTTTCAAACTGAAGCTCTCTGTCCATACCACAATACCATCCATGTGATTTTAAATACAAAACAAAACTAATTGGCTTTGCTCAATATGGCCTCAGTCCTTACCTAAAATTGTCCTCGTGACAAGTGTTCAATCGGAGGAGTATAATTAAGAGATAATATTCTAAAGTATAGAAAAGCTTCATAGATTTTGCATTGTTTAAAAAGCTTGCCAAAATTACTAATAAAATTTACTTAAAAGGCTAAATAAATAATTAAACAAATAAATAAAAGAAATAAAAGAAATAAGCCGCTTCGATCATATCAATTCCACAGAAAAGCCTTTTAAAAAGTTTTTTAGAAATAACAACATGAAAATGTCATAGAGAATAATGCTTATAGTACAAATTAAGTTATCAAAACATCAATGGGTGAGTGGATTGGGAAAGAGAGAGAGAAAGAGAGAGAGAGAGAGAGAGAGAGAGAGAGAGAGCTATTTGAGAGCATTGTCAACTTATCATTCCAAAGATACTCTCAAATTTCTTTCTTTAGCACCAATCCTCACCCACCTTCCCATTTTGACATTTAAGCAAAGGGAATATTGTACATAATTTAGCTTTGAATTGCATCTGTCTTGTTACTTACTTAACAAACTTGTCCACATGAGACATGGATGCTTCATAGTTTTTCCCACCAAACTCTTGACAGTGCAATGCCATGAAGTGTGGCTTGTGTGCATGTACAACCTGTAAAATAAAAAAACAAAACAAGATAAAGCATGAGCACAGCCACCACAGAACAACAGCAAACATTATTATTATTATTTCTGCTAGGGTTTTGTTTGTTTGTTATTTTTGTAAACTTCAAAAAGCAAGGTGAGAATTTCTCAAACCTCACATCATGCTTTCCTGAACACTGTGCTGGAGATTTCTACATTTTGAAGTTGGTTGCTTCACTGATTTTTCCTAACCAGATATAAACTTCCTTTACTTAAGAAAGATAGGCAGACAAGCAGACAAATATATACAAAACAGTATTTACTTTATTGGACACAGATTTGTGGGTATACATTTCATTCCTATTATATATTTGGATACTTTCACTGTTAACCAAGCAGAAGGTTGATCTTTCGTGCACACACAAACACAAATGGGACGAGCAGACATAACTGCTACCTGACTGTAATGTTTAAACTCTCCCTCACCTTCAATACTATTTAAATCAAAAGATGATGAATTATAGAAGCTTGGACAAGTAAGATACAAACAATAGAAGAGGAGCCCCTGCAGCATAGAATGGCCTTGGGAGAGAAAAAGTGACAAGATTAAATAGTTTTGTTCTGAAGCCTGGGGAAAGTGTAGCCTGGAAACAGTAAGCAACCTCTGGAAATCAATTTTTGAATGGGCCCCTCCACTCACCCCAGAATAATTTTCAATTATTTTGAATTTTTTTTAAATGCCTCCAATGGTTTTATCCCCTGGGCTGATTTATGCTTAGACAATGTCTTTTTATAACCAGGAAGTAAACCAGAAGTCATTTTCCGTTCATTCCAAGAAATAAACCACATGGCATTACTGTTTTACTTTGTTGTTGCTGGTGGTGGTGCTACCGCTGCTTTTAAAGCCCTTTGCTGGGACTAAAGCAGCTGGGACAGGAATGGCAATTTTGCCTGTCATGACCCCTGATGATTTTTTTTAAAGTGTTCTCATATATAGTAAGGTGAAAAATAAATTGAGGGGTTTGGAGCCAGGTTGTGTTCCACCAAAATCCAGTGATGGTCATGTACAGCCTTGACCACAAAAAGTTAGCAATTTCTGCTAGATGGATTGCGGAACTGACAATATGATGGGAAAGAGAAATTTGGAGATTGCCATTTATGACAGAGAGCAAAAATGGACATAAAACGATTTCCTAGGGGATGAATTAAGGGCATGTTGTTAAAATTGATTGTCACTATACAGTACAGAACACTGTAATGAAAAGATGGAGCACAGATGGCCAACCAGAGGCATGAATGCTCTGTGGGCCAGACAGGGGAACATGTATGGACTCTAGCAGGAAGATTCACTGTCCTGGCAGTAGCACAGATTCAAGCCAGCCCAGTGAGACGGAGGGAAACCACACCAAGTCCATGTGGGTTTGAATATTTACTGTTGTATTCACAATTGCCAAAGAGATTGCCCACCACTGTAAGCTTCAGTCATGATTTTAATCAAGTTGCTTCTAATCAATTCTAGGAACAATCACATTTCTGCAGACCAACTTGGTCTGGTCACCACCAGCATTTCCACTGACTACTCCTCAGCTCTGTTCAGACCTTTACAATTCCAGTTACAGTTCACTGTAACACAATTTACTAGCAATGGATACTATTTATAAATAAGCCACACCAAAAGATTGGAAGATTTGTAGAGCTGGAGCATTGGCTACAATTGTCAGCTTCATTTCACGTCCCAAAATTTAAACAAGACTCATAAAAGGAAAACCCTAGTTCAAGCCCTCTTACACATGACAGTAGCCACTCCTCAGACTAGCATATGCTCCGCAATTCCTCTTGATCAGAAATAACTGTACTTCCTTCTCTGTCTCTAGTTTTTGCCTCTTGAGATACCTTTTTAAAGTTGTGTTATGAGGTCTTTCCCAATGTTAAAACTCTGAGTAGAAATCACAGAACTGTAGAGTTGGAAGGGACCCCAAGGATGATCTAGTTGCAATAATGCCTCTTGCTTCTCATGCAAGTTGATCTATCTTGTTTCTCATGCACAGATATGAATGCATATGAGCACAAAGGCATCATACACAATTAAAAATCCTGCTTTTTCACACCCTACAGCTGATGAATATAAAACTATTTAAAACCATTACTAACATGTGAGGTCTATCTTGGGAGAAAGGAAGGATTAAAATAAAATAATAGAACAATTATGGTTTGCTAGTAACCAGAAGACCAACTCATCCTATTTGTATTAGAGAGGAGACTACTTGGTGCTCAATAAATATGGCATATAGCCAGAAAACGAAGAATATTCTACAGTACACAAAATTATGTAGGTGTAACTTTGCTCAAACAATTAGCTAAAGAACCCTACCAAAACTGGATCCCTAGTGAGAGGGGAAGGGGTGTTCCTTCAAACCTACTGTGATCTAGATCCAAATAGGAACTATACTATCTACAGTATCTGCACAAGGGGTAAACTCTTACTGAAATGAATATGTGTCTGTCTAGAAGGCATAGTGACCAAATTTGGGCTGAGATTACAGCAAGGGACAAGGGGGTTAAAGGCCTTTTGATTTGCACACTAGAGTTTTAATCTGGCCACAGCCTCTGTGCCTTGCTTTTTAAAAGCCACTCACACAAACGTTGGTTGTATGAATTGTGGTGCATTTAATTTGGCCCACTAACACCGGAAAAAATGGGAGGCGGGAGTATATCCTTGAGATCAGTAGAAGGGTTAATCTGCCACAAACATACTATTTTTACATTATTCCATTCTCTGCCCAGAGGGAAGTGGCATTCCCAATTTGGATTTCAGTATACTGTATAGTTATTAAAGAAGCCAATGGTGTATTTTAGAAATGAAATGACAGATATATTGCAACCAAGAATACATTGCAACCAGAATACATTGCAACTAAATTTTGAGCACACATGCTCAATGGCTACATAACAATTAAGTGGGATGTTTCCTACAGGACTTTTGTTGGAAAATCTTGCTCCAAAGAAACTATAATCAAAGTCACATTTAGCAGAAAGCTAGTGTTAGTTCTTCAAGATTTACAAGGTGGGTTTAATGGTTATCTTAAGGGGTGGTTGTGTAAACACAGAAAGTTCCTACATACTTTCTTGAATTTTCCACCTTCCTGAATCATAGATTGATTACCACCTGTAAGAACAAGTCCTCCTTCCACTAACTGAGACTGGTTCAAGTGCAAGAAATAAGAGTGCATTGTTCATGCCATTAAATACAGAGCTTGAGTTCTTGCTACTATTATCAGTTTTATTTCATGTCTCAAATGTTAAAGAAGATTCATAAAAACAAGTTGATGATGATGATGAGTTCCATAATGCCCTTTTCCCAGTTTAGGTCTCAAAGCAACTTAGGGGCTTTCTAAACAGCCCTTTGGGACGTCCGGAGGACGTCCCATTTTAAAAAAGGGGCGTCTCTTTTAGACGCCCCATGGCCTAGTACGGACTCCGTCCGTACAATATGGCGGCGCCCCTTCTACATGGGCGCCACCATCTTTACGTATCGGACGCACAGCGTCCAGACGCGTCGCGCCGCTGCTGACGTAGCGAGCGCGCCCCTGGCGCCTCGCTACGTCGCAAACGCGATGCAAAAAGAAGCGCCATTTTGGAGCTTCTTTTTTCGGTCCGCGCGGGAGTCGGGCCGTCTGAAAGCTCCGGCTCCCCCGCGGACCTACTGGCGGCGGCGCCAGACCGCTGCAAAGCGGCGGTCTGTACCCCGCCTTAGAATTGTTTAAAAATACAGTGGTGCCTCGGGTTACGAAATTAATTCGTAACGCGGCCGCTTTCGTAACCCAAAAAGCCTTCGTAAGCCGAATTGCCATAGGCGCTAATGGGGAAAAAACGCGATTCCGTGCGAAAAAGCCGAAAAAAGCACCAAAAGTTTTTTCGTAACCCGAAAAAACATTCGTAACCCGAAACAATAATTCCCTATGGGATTTTTTCGTATCCCGAAAATTTCGTAACCTGGGTATTTCGTATCCCGAGGTACCACTGTACTTTAACATTTTTAAAATATATAAGTTAAAAAGAGATCAAATGATCAAAGAAGTTAAAACCAAATTAAAACACACACCATTAAACATGCATGCACACATACACCAGCACAACAGTGAGCGAGATCCAACACATTGTAAACAATCAGTCATCAAATGCATGTCGGAATAGAAAAGTCTTTACTTGTCTGCAAAAAGAAAGTGAAGAGAGTGTCAGCCTAACTTCTCTAGGAAGGGAGTTCCAGAACCTGGGGGCAGTTGCTAAGAAGGCCTTCTCCCCTGCATATGTAGCCATGCAGGTGCTGGAACAGAGAGAAAGTCCTCTCCAAGAGATCTCAAAGCACAGGCAGGTTCAAAAGAGAGAATTCAGTCCTTCAAATAACCTGGATCTGAGCTGTATAGGGCTTTACAGGCCAAAGCCAGAACTTTCAGCTGTATGCAAAGACGAACCAGTAGGCAACAGAGTTGTTGCAACAAGGGGGTTGTGTGTCTTCTTTCTTCACTGTCCAGCTGTCACATCCATACATGGTAATAGGGAATACAGTGTTTTCCATCTGGGAATAGCTTTATAGATTTGCCTAGTTCAAATGAGGCTAATTTTATTTTTGTGTGGTTTTGAGTGGTCTTTGGGGAAAAAAATACCAAATTTTCAAATTTCTCTATACTCAGTTTAGAAAGGACTTGAAAGAAGATAGGAGGAAAATCAACTCATTTGAGATGTGGTGCCAGAGAAGAGTGCTGAGGATCACATGTACAGCTAAAAGGACAAACAAATGGGTCCTAGAGCAGCTCAAGCCAGAAATATCCCTAGAAGCCAAGATGACAAGACTTAGGCTGTCATACTTTGGACACATCATGAGAAGGCATGAATCATTGGAATAATGTTAGGAAAGGTGGAGGGAAGTAGAAAGAAACAAAATAAAATAGGCAGTACAGTTAATGGAATATACTAAAGATATAAAACATTAATCTGAAATTCCAAAAGTTTACAAAACAAAAAGTTTTAAATTTAGATTTAAAACAGTGAGGGAAAGAACATTCCAGAAGATTACAGGGAAGCAATTCTAGGCAATACTACAAACACACGCGCACACACACTCACACACATTCACCCAACAGTTGTTGAAGACGAATTTGACATCAAAAAGCATGAATGGGAAGGAATGTCTCTGGGGAGAGAATTCTGCTAATGGAGAACACAGACTACTCCTCAGCCTGATGATACATCTACTTAGAGCAAATCTACACTTGCCAAAATACTCTGGGCTGTCCCCAGAGTATAAAAATGTAAAAACCCTCCCATCTCCATGCCATAGAAACGGTACTGCAGAGCCTTCCTTACCTTACTCTTCCATTGTCACTACTGAAAAGACCCCTGTTGCTATGTCTGATGTGAAAAGGGGGTGCCTGGCTGCCAGGTAATCCATTTCAGCATCATACCTAGAGACAGGAGTCTGTTCAGTAGCGGTAACAGGAGAGTAAGGTAAGGAGCACGGGGGGGCATCTAATCAGCTGGGGGTTTCCACAGAGTTTCCAGGAAACTCCATGGCAAACTGCAGGTCATTTTGACCCGCATTAAGCCCCGTTTACCCTGGGATCAGGATGGTTCTACCAGATCTACATCCGAACAGCCAGGATCCAGCTCAATCCTGGCCCTGAGGTTTTGCCCTGCCTCATCCAAACAGGTTGATGTGAGGCCAGGATGAACATTTTGTCCCTTGCAGTCAGCCCCCAGGTCTACTTCCTCAGTGAGCTCTGTACATCTGAAGATGTAAATCAAGTTTACAAATTCATCTAAGGATGTATTTGAAGAGGATAATAAATAAAGAATGCTATGAAAAACCTTCCAAGATATTACTGCAATGAGATGGGGCATTAATATTTACTGCAATAGAGCATACAAGTTAGACACTTAAAATTAAGGTATAATGTTTCCATATTCATGGTTTCTCAATCTTTACAAGAGACTTGAAACTTCACACTGGTACATCACTTGAAAAAGACATATTTCTTGATAATGGCTCATCAGTTTCAGGATGTAAGAAAAGAAGGGTACATATGTTCAATGCACTACAATACTCATATTTATATTAGGTGGTTCTCAGGAATCTGCAGTTGATCTCCTGCCAGCAGTAAATGCCACCAACTTGTTCAGACAATTTTCTATTTGTTCTTTCTCTTCATAACTTTTATCTATTTGTTCTTAATTTACAGCTTGTTCAAACCACATTATAATCCCTATTCTTGCATCTTGTACATTACAGGTAACCGCACACTATGGGTAAAAATATTACTTGAGTAGTATTACTGTTATCTATCAAGAAAGTACACATATTTTTCTGCAGGGGGGAGGGGAGGAACTAGATAAAGCATATTTATCTGCAAAAAATTAAGGAAATATTTCCTGACAGCATATTTTAGTGTAGCTCTGAGCATAACTGATCATTGAATTTCAGAGTCGGAAAGGGCCACAAGAACAGGATAGCAGTTTTAAACTGACTTTATTGCATTTATTTCCTACCTCCATGTTGCCTGGTGTAGTGGTTTGAGTGCAGGACTCTGACTCTGGAGACCAGGATTCAAATTCCCACTTAGCCATGGAAACCCATTGAGTAGTCTTGGGTAAGTAACTTTATCAGCTTCAGAGGAAGGCAAAAGCAAATTCTGAACAAATATTACAGCCGGCCCTCCTCATCTATGGATTTTTTTTTTATCCAAGGATTCAAAAAAGTATAAATTCCAAATAGCAAACCTTGAATTTGCCATTTTATATAAGAGACACTATTTTGCTCTGCCATTATATTTAATGGGACTTGAGCATCCACGGATTTTGTTATCCACAAGTGGCCTTTGAACCAAACCCGAGCGGATAACAAGGTCCCACTGTAGTTTGAGTATCTCCAACAGCCCATTTGCTGGATGTCCATGTTATTTGAAATAAAGCCTTTTCACCTACTCAGGGTACTATTATCATCACATTTGTACATAAGAGTCATGCCTCATGGGTTTGCTTCCTGCTACCAGTGACAAAGCCAGGGTGGAGAAGAGAACTTTTGATACTGGGATGTAGTTGCTGATAGGCTTCATTCCCAAGCACTGTTCAGCTCTGTTTTGTACTTTAATCAGGGCAGCCTACTCCCAACTAACCATGAATAGAACTATAGTTGCTTAGAATGCAAGACTCTCTGTCTTTACTTGCATGTAAATCCCATTGTGCCAAAGGAGCTTATTCTCTGCTAAGTACTGTATACATAAGATCTCAGTGTGTAATGTAAACAGGGAGCAGTATTATAGAATGGAAAAAAACTGTCAGACAATCATAGGGTGTGTCGGAATCCATCATGTTTATCTGCTAATAATCAGCATTTGCTTTAATTTTATTACTTCTGAACCAAATCTGTAAGAAATCAGTTTCTGAAAGAAGTGCTGAGGTTCATGGCATTGTGGTATGATGGTAGATTTTGACATGTTTCTAGTGTGCTTCCTCACCCATCTGTACTTGTAATTTTAAAAAATGTGTTCTATCTATTATGCTATACAAATACACATGCTAGATTACAGAGGCACCAACAAATTGTAGGTGCCAGTGCCAGTGAGAATTTCAGCAAGCTTATGGCTCATATAAAGATTATTAGAGAACAAAATTCCATCAAAGTGCCAGCTAAAGAAAATTAAATTTGTGTACCCATACTAGTTTTAAAGCAATGTTTATGGACTGATTTAGCACTTTGCATTTAATTTTTTTTTATTATACCACTTCTCACTTCAAAAATTCCAAAGTGGCTTACAAAACTGCAGTGTTAAAAACAAGCAAATGCAATACAATCATGCAGCTAAACAATAAAATAGTGATAAAATAGTGATGTCATTAAAATCATTAGGAGTAATTCACTAGAATGGATCGCACAACCTTGCAGATGGTAGCAACTTCCTGTGTTGGGAAACCATTTAAACTCAACAAAATGATGATTCCATAGAGTGGCAACACAACAGAGAAGGCCTTTTCTATACCACAAGCAAAGAAACTTCACTGGTACAGTAATCAGGGCCTCTCCCAGGGGCAAAAGAAACTGAACCAATCTTTATATGAATGAATGCAGTCTCTCTTGAAACCTGATCCTGACCTCTTTAGGACCTCATAAACTAAGAGCAACAACATGTACCCAGCTCAGAAACTAACTGGTAGCTAGTGTGAGGATATTAACACAGGGGCCATAGGTGCACACAGATGATATGTTAAAATGCTTTTTCTTATTTCCCAATCACACTACTCATGAGTACAGATTGAATCTTATCCGGAATTCTGCAGAAATCCAAAATACTGTACTCCAAAATCCAAACTTGTTCACATGAGTGGCTAAGATACTGACACCTTTGCTTTCTAAAGGTTCAATGTACAGAAACTTTGTTTCATATACAAAATTATTAAAATCCCCGCTCAACTATTATGTATAAATTTACCTTCACATAATGTTTATAAGGTGCATACAAACATACCGTAAATCACATCATTTTGGCTGTAGAGGAAGGCAATGACAAACCCCCTCTAAACAAATTTTTACCAAAAACAAACAAACAAACAAAACAAAACAGGGATAGGTTTGCCTTAGAGCAAGGGCTCCCAAACTTTGGTCCTCTAGATGATTTGGACTTCAGCTCCCAGAATTCCTGAATGTTGGTCAAGGTGTCTGGGGATTTTGAGAATTGAAGTTCAAAACCCCTGGAAGACTAAAGTTGGGGAATCACTGCCTTATAGTCACTATAAGTCAGAAATGACTTGAAGGCACACGAGAATTATGCATGCACAATCATGTGTGGTGACTCACAATTCCTGTTTGTTTTCCAGAATTAGTATCTAAGGAATTTACTGATTTGATTTATGTAAATCGGGGGGGGGGGCTGGACTCAGTATGTTTCTGCTTCACACAGTGAAGGACAAAGAGCAAAAGGATTAAGAACACTTGTTTCAAATACTGTGTGCATGAGTGCCAGTGTGATATAGTGGTTTAAGCATTAGACTAGGACATTGAAAAAGGAAGGTCTAAATCCCCATTCAGCCATGGAAACCCACTGGGTGACCTTGAGCAAATCACACTCTCTTAGCCTCAGAAGATGGCAAAGACAAAATTCCCTTTCAACAAATCTTGCCAAGAAAATCCCATGATGGTGTTAGGATCACCATAAGTCAGAAATTACTTGAAGGTACAGAACAAAAACGACATCACAGCAACATGTGCATGCATGTAGCAAAGCTGATGGTTCCCATGTCAGTGTCAGTCCTAGGTTTTAGTCTGAGCTTTGATGGAGCTAACCAAAGTGCTCAATCTCTTTAGCAGTATGGATTTCAATGTCTTTAAGCTCCCTTATGGTTTGGACCAAACCCTGAAATACGTTCAGCGCCCTACTGGCATGGATGCCATCAACTGCCATTGCATTCACACACCAGGATGGGAATGGGGAAGATGCGGCCTTTTGGCCAAATGTAGTCTCCAAGGCTGCTTTTGTAGTCCTGGAATACAAATAAGAGAGGGTAAAATGAGGAACTGACCCACACAAATATTAATTCTCCCTCCCCATGAAACATTCCTTCTGTTTCCATGTTTCTAGTATTACAGGATGAGACACCAAAAATCATTCATACCAAGTACTCTTCTATTTGCTGTGTTTATTTTTCCTTACCTACCCCTTTTCTTTGGATGCCTAAACTGTACAATCACCCCTCCAGATTCACTGACTTCCCGTTCACAGTTTTGAATTTCCACGAATGGGAAACGAGGAGGGACAAAATGGTACGTATGCCCACAGCGTACATCCAGTGCTGCATGCAGGAGGCCATTAAAAACAATGGGGTTCCAATACTTGTGGTTTTTTTCGATTCACAGGGGTGGTGGTCCAGAACAGATCCGCCGCAAATTGGAAGGGACGACTGTATTTCTAAATGCTCAATGAAGTGTTAAGTTTATGTGGTGTTAGAAATCTGGGGACTAATGGTAAATTTATTGGAAAGGGCAGAATTCTTATTTTCAGGGCAGTGCCCTCACTCTTATCTCTCTTGCAACTACAGTGGGCCCTTGGTGTCCACTGGGGGTTGGTTCCAATACCTTCCATGGATACCAAAATCCGTGGATGCTCAAGTTCCATTAATTACAATGACATAGTGAAGTAGTGTCCCTTATATAAAATGACAAAATCAAGGTTTGCCTATCGTAATTAATATTATTTTTAAATATTTTAAAACTAAATGGTTGAATCCATGGATAAAAAATCAGTGGATATGGGGGGCTGGCAGTACATCCCTCTGTGACCCTCAACCCTTTTTGACTTCTCAGAAAACCATCTTCACTCCTATGTTTTTTTCTTCATTTTTTTTTTAAAAATGGCAGTCTTTGCAATCCCACCACAGTTGTCCATCTCTACAGTAGGGTCTTTCAACAACCATGTAAGGGCAAGCTTGTGGAGATGACTTAACACCCACCTCCAAAGGGAGAGAAATCATTGTCATTTTCCACCATTTTATTTCAGAAGAAGAAATAGGAATTTCAGAGAAGAAATCCAAATACGTAACAAAAATGGAAGAAAACTCCAAACCAAACCTGTTTCTCTACACAATTTGCTCCTCCATGGATTGGAGGCAAATCACTGAGTGTTCTCCTCAGACTTAACCACAGTTCTTTGCAAGTCGTTCTTGTGAAAGGAAAAGGAGGAAATAGGTTCACTGAAGTGCCTGTTCTCTAACACTCAGCTTCAGTAACAAGCCCATTCAGAAGTGCATATTTTAACAAGAATTCCAGAGCTACCTCCATAGACTTGCTTACTAACACAGCAATGTCATTACTGGCTCTTAAATATAGCCTGCAATGTCATTCCAGTTAGTTTTGCAGAAGTATAAAATCTACTAAGAAAACAGTTCTGTGGCTGCTGTACTCTTTTTTTGCTGCTACACACACACACACACACACACACACACACACAGGATACCACAAGTTTCCATGATGTCATACAGAGGACTTGGCTGCACTCCCAAGTATGATAAAACTTGAGCTCTTCCACCCTTCCCTTCCACACTCCACCTTCCATTCAAACACCAAGCCTCAAACTCAGCTTAAACCTTTCCACTTGCACCGAAGGAGCTCCACACCAGAATCCTGAATTTTAAAACATTTACCCAACAGATCATATAGGGTAGTACACTCAAGCGATGGACAAGCTGTGTGTGTAACATTAAATACTATGTTTCCTCATTATGACTTTGTCAGTTTTGCATAGTGCAAGATGATCTTGCAAGATGTAGAAGACTATGGGGCTGTACAGACAGCCCCAAAGGAGCGGCGTTATGCCGCCCCCTTTCAGTGCCAGATTAGGATTGCGGCAACCACACGCCATGGCCCCAATCTGGTGCTTTGCCGGCACTAAAAATACCCAGCAAATTCTGCTCTGTTTAGTACTGGCACAAAGTGCTCTTGCCATGGTGGCAGCTGCTTTTCATCGATTCTTGGGTGCAGGAGTCTAAACACAGCACCGAAGAAGGGCCGTGATGCACCTGCCGTCTGGCCAGGCAGATGGTACCGGCATCAGGACAGCATCGGGGCATGGGGCACACAGAGACCACACTCCCACTCTGCCCCAAGGCCAGCATTAAATGCCGGTCTGTTTAGCCCCAAGACTGTTTTGCAGATTAGGGCTGCATCTGCACTGCAAAAATAATCTACTTTGATATCACTTTAACTGCTATAGCTCAATGCTATGGAATTCTGGAAATTGTAATTTTGTGAGACATCAGACTTCTCTGTCAGAGAACTCTGGTGCCACAACAAACTAGGATTCCCAGAATTCTGTAGCATTGAGCCAGTGCAGTTAAAGTGGTGTGAAGCGGGATTATTTCTGCAGCGTGGATAGAGTCTAGCTAAACTGGGGGTGATGAAGAATCTTGTAAGCCAGGAGAAATAAACCACTTACTGCACATCATCATGGAATAGGTGGGTTCTTGGTAGTTTCCTGTTTACTTAAACCTAAATGTCTGGTAGAGATGTTGGAGAGAGGTATTCACAAGGGGTGAATGTTTCCCACATTCTTTTTACTATTTTTTCCTCTTTGAGCTTTCATACTCCTATTGTTTAGCCCATCCAGAACAAAAAACCTGTAGTGTTTGGGGCTCTCAGAAAGATGAGAATATTTTGGCTGGGAAGAGAAAAAAGGGGGCGCGGTTCTTCTTTCCCTTCTTTTTTGTGAAATTACACCACCTACTTCTCTTCCTTTGAAGGTAGGTGTACACATTCTGTGCTGGCTGTTAACTCAAAACTTTAATTCTATATTGATATATCACGAAGGTTTCCAGAGAGGGACAAATAGAAATTGGGGTTTTTGACAGTGGTGGTCCCAAAGTAAGTTGTTGCCTAGTTATTTCCTAAAACAGGCTTATAAAAAGACATCTTATTTCTTCATTTGTAGTAAATACATTGTGTCTAGAAAATTAAGCAAGGAAGCTTTGGGAAAGTTTGTTCTGTTAAGTTGCAAATTACTCAAGATGACTAACTTGGGAAGCACTTATAACACACATCATCATCATTTCTATCCTGCCTTTTTCCATTCAATGCTCAAAATGATAACAAAATAAAAATAAGAAACTCAGTTTAAAATTCACAAAATACAAACGTTAAAAAGAGATTTAACAATAAGAAGTAAAATCAGATTAAAACATACACCACTCAATATGCATACATACATGTGCACACATGCATGCATACATACACACACCAGTACAACAATTAGCAAGATTCAGCATGTCATTTAGGTGAGATGGGCCTTATACTGTACAATGCCTGTCTAAAGAGAAAAGTCTGTATTTGTCCTTGAAAAGAAAATAGGGATAGTGCCAGGCTAACCTCTGGGAAGGGATTTCAAGAGCCATTCAATTCAGATCCACTTATGTCTCCCTGGCAAGAAACCACAGCTTAGAGGTAACATGTGTGACCATTGCTTTTTAAAATGTTCTAATTTCTGGAAGACCCTGGTGGCATAAACAAATTGTAGAGAGATCTGAGTGATTAGAACTAATCAGAATCTCTCCAGCAACCCCTGGTGCTGTACAACCTCTGGTGCCATGAAGATACAATACTTCCTATCCCTAATTTGAAAGTGGTTGCTTATGGGACAGACATACTAAAAATGTTCATATTTATTTAAGAACTATAGTAGACACAATAATAAAACTTCACTGATTATGTGAGCCTTTGGTTGAGTCGATAGTTCTTTTGCTTGGGTATATAACTGTTATTTCATTTGTGGATTGGATTAACAAGGGAGAGGTGAAAAACCTGCTGCTATTTCTGTTAGAATGCTACAGCTAGCTGTAAAAGCAGTCCTGCAATATTTGCTCCCTGTCCTTCTCGCTCATTTCCACCTTGCCATGACTTTGATAAAAATTAAAGGTGCATCCTATTGAAGGTGCCAAATCAGCAGCGTTTGGTAATTATTGCTGGGAGAAATGCTTGAACTTGGAGTAGATCTATTAGTAGTTTTGGTTATTACCTTTAAAGCCCTACATGACTCAGGCCCAAGTTACCTGAAGGAACGCCTCTCCCTACACAATCTGCCCTGCACACTCAGAACATCTGGAAAGATATTACTAGAGTACCCAAAAATCAGACTGAAATCGACCTATGACAGGACATTTACTGCTGCTGCCCCCAGACTTTGGAAAACCTGCCAGAGGAGATCCGTCGCATCAACACCCTAGATGTTTTTAAGAAAGCACTTAAGACTGATCTCTTCTGGCAGGCTCATCCATTTGATCCATCATAATGGAACCTCAGTAATACCCTATCTTCCACTAATTTTATACAGTCGGCCCTCGCCTTACGCGGAGGATCCGTTCTGGACCCCCTCCCCCCACGTAAGGCAAATTCCACCTATGCTCAAGCCCCATTGGAAACAATGGGGCTCGTGCGCGGCAGCGTGGCGGCACGCAGGGCGCCATGGGCGCGTGCACCCATTCAATTGAATGGGACGAACCGTCCCGCGCACTCCCTGTAGCTTGAGCGCATATGTTCAAGACCATGTAAGGCACGCCCGCATATAACACGGGCGCACTGTATACGTATGGACTGTATTAATTTTATGAATTTGTCTTGTTCATTAATTGATGTAATTTTAGATAATTTGTGCTTGTTGTAATGCTGATTTTATGTGTTGTACTCCCGCCTCGATCCATGGGGAGAGGCGGGAAATATAAATAAAAAATTATTGTTGTTGTTGTTGTTGTTATTATTATTACCGTATATACTCGACTATAAGTCAACCTCATGTATAACTCGAGGGCAAGTTTTCGGGCCAAAATTATGGATTTTGCTATGACCCGTGGCTAAGTCAAGGGTAAAACTTAGGGGCATACAGCAAAGGATCTAAAGGATGAAGCAAAGCAAAACAATGTGAAAGAACTTATAAAATTCCAGCAGATATAGCTCTTTGTGCTTACTCTTAAGGCTGGATGAATGAGAGGATAGAGAGGGTCTGTGCTTCACATATTATAATCTTGCTTTTCACCAGGAGATGGTTCCTTCTTTTAAATAAGAATTAAGATACAGTACTTACATTGACTCATGGATAAGTCAACTCAAGTTTTTTGGGTCAATTTTTCAACCTAAATTTCTAGACTTATACATGAGTATATACAGTATGCTGCTATTGCATTTATCAGCAGATCCTTCAATTTTATCAATTTCTTAATATCTGTATAGAGTGGGCCCTTGGTATCCACAATGGAGTTGGGTTCCAGGACACTCCAAGGCTATCAAAATCCATGGAAAATCAAGTCCCATTATATACAGTGGGGTAGTAAAATGATGAACCTCAGACAAAATTGAAAAAATGAGCTTTGCTTTTTGGCCCATGGATGGTTGAATCTGTGGATACCAAATCTGTGGATATGGAGGGCCAACTACAGTCGTCCTAATCATCTGGAAATGTTCAGTAATATAAACTCTTTGTGATGTTGTGAGCTATTTTGTTCCATGATTTCCCATGGAATATCAGCACATAATTAAACTGTCAAAAAGAGTATCTTTACTCTAAATTTTAGGGGGCTCCCCATGGATACCAAAATCTATGGATGTGCTTGTTCCATTGCATATAATGGTGTCCTTTATTTTAAAAAATGGTAAAATCAAAGCTTGCTTTTGGGAATTTTTATTTTCAAGCTGTGGATGGTGGAATCCGTGGATGCAGAATCTAGTCAGTATATAATTATCTGACTGCACTGACTAGAGTAGAGCCACTGAATCAATTTGATTTACCTATCAATATGCAGACTATCTAGGTGAGACTAACCAACACGATTCCAGTTTTTGTCTCCAGAAATTTCATTATTCCCCAGTTTCATTTAATATAATCATAGATTTATAAAGTTAAAAAGGGCCACAAAGGTTATCCACATCAACTCCCTCCCAGTTAGGAAGCAAAACAAAAAATTCATTCAACAAGGAGACTGTACCATCTTATGAGGCATCCCATTTTATGAGATTCCATTGCTGAATAGTCTTTTCCATTAGGAACTTCTTCCTAATGTTTAATTTGACTCCCCTTTCTTGTAATTTCAATCCACTCCTTTGCAATTTACCTTCTGGAGAAGCAAAACAAACAAACCAACAACAATAAAAACACAACAAAAAACCAAGCTTATTCCACTTTCAGACATTTTAAGATAACTATCATAACATGTCTCAAATCTTGTTTCCTCCAGTCTAACCATACCCAACTGCCTCAATTATTCATCACAGGAGTAGGTTTCCACACATTTTATCATCTTGGTCACCCTGTTCTATCTGGACACATTCCAGTTTACTGAGAAGCTTCTTAAACTGCAGTTCCAGAAGTGGACATTCCTGATGCAGTCTGACTAAAGCAGAATAGATAGGTGCCATTACTTCCCTCAATCTAGACCCGTGATTCCCAAAGTGGGCAGTACAACCCACTAATCCCCTGGTTGTGGAAAGATACAGGGGGGGCAGTGAGGGGAAAAGGGGGTAGTAGAAGTGAAGTGAGGGAAAGGAAGTCGGGGATATCTTCAGTCAAAGTACTAGTGTGCAAGAAAAACTAGAGGAACCAGCTACCTTTAGGATTATCATGGAGATGAGAGCACATGGTGGAGAGAGAGAAACAGAGGCAAAAATGAGCTTTCAAATTTCAGACCCTTCTTAAGCTTTGTGAGTTTTTCTGGGATTTGGCTGGCAGGTTGGAGCTGCACTGCTACTCTTTCTTTCTTTGAACAGGCTGAAAGAAGAGGTAGCAGAACCAATATTTTGGGGTGGGTGGGTGGCGGGACTTAAAGTTGTGGGGAAGGCAAATCTATGCGAAAGGAGGGGAAGAAGCATCCAGGGTAGATTCTTAAATCTCTCTCCCCAAGGTGAAAATTGAGAAGCCTGCTGCATGCCTGTTCACCACATCAAAGAAGGATTGAGAGTCCTTCCTCACCAGGGAGAAGCTTCTCCCTTTGCATAGGTTACAGCTCCCAAGGTGATGGATTAGGACTCTCAATCTGTAAAATGTGAGAGAGGCAGAGGACTTTTTGATTGATACTTCTCCCCCAATGGGGTGTGCTAGGGGGCCACTGATCTAGACACTGTAACTAGGCTGATGAGCCTAGAATTGCACACATAGTCTTATGCTTCCACATCATAGCACTGACTTATGTTTATCATGTAGTCTACTGAGATCCCTAAATCTTTTTATCATGCATTATTATAGATCAGGTGTCACCCATCCTATGTTTCTGCAATTTATTTTTATTTCTTTGGCTCTGTTCTTGCATCTGTTAAGGTCATCTTGAAACCCGATGGGTTCTGAAATTAATGTGAAAATAATGAGTGTGTGGGGAAAAGGTGAAGGAATGAGTGACAGGTCCACATCCTTGTCCCAGAGCACTTGTGATTAAATCACTGTTAAATTTAGATTGATTCTTCAAAAGAGGCAACCATGCATGCAGATATCTTCCAGATTTGCCAAGAAATTTAAAAACTTATTTGTGGCTGCATTAAAAAAGACTTTCAAAGTTCCCACCACTATTACCTACAACCTGAAATTTGGCAAGCTACTGTGCTGGAAAATTTCACTCAGTTCTGATAATTTTTTACTCTTATGTCAGATCATGTTATTTTTCCATCTTAAAATAAACCCAGGACCAGCTGTGTACTGTGTACTGGAAGTAGTTCTCTTTTGCTTGGCTTACTGATATGGCTTTTTGACATGCCCTAACCTGAAGCCTGAAGACATGCGCAAATACATGACACATACACAGGAGGTCAAATAAATGAGGGAAGATATTAATTCTCACTCCACCTAGCAGCTTAACCTCAGCAATAAAAACAAGTGTCACAAAACACCAACAAACTTATGGAATGTATTATTCCAAAGCATATTATATGTCTGATGGTATATGTTACTACAAGGCAACCAACACTGAAGAAAAACATTGCCAAGCCAAACATTTCAATCAAATGTACATGTGGAATAGCTTCACCCTGAGCAAGTCTACAACATATTTACCTTTTTCTCATAAATGGTTGCAACCTCTAGACTCAAAACTGTTATGCACAGCAACTGTTATTGGAGTGTGTGTTATACTATGTTATTATTATTATTATTATTAACCTTTATTTATGAAGCGCTGTAAATTTACACAGCGCTGTACATGCAATCTTTTTAGTTAGACGGTTCCCTGCCCTCAGGCTTACAATCTAAAAAGACATGACACAGAAGGAGAAGGGAATGGTGACGGGAAAGGGTAAGAGGTCCAGCAGTTCCTCTCAACCTCCGAGGCCTGGACCAAGGCAGATGGACTGAAGGGAGGGCTTGGCTTCATAATGGATGGTTAATCATTATCCAGGGAAAATACATACTCACAAGTAGGATAATACATATACAGTACATAGCAATACAGGAAATGGATCGATAAACAGCCAACAACAGAACATCAGATAGTAAGCGACAATTATGCGATGCCTGGGAAGGCTTCTCTGAATAGGATGGTTTTCAACTCCGTTTTGAAGCTGGCCAAAGAAGTGATGGCTCTTGCTTGTGGAGGAAGAAGGTTCCAGGAGTGAGGGGCAGCGAGTGAAAAGTGGCGAATCCGGGATGGGGCAGAGGAAATCCTGGGCTGGGACAGGAACCCTTGACTACCAGAACGGAGGGCCCTGGTGGGAAGGTGAGGAGAAAGAAGGTCTGATAAGTAAGGAGGGGCCAGTCCATGGAGGGCTTCGAATGTCGACAGCAGGAGCTTATACTGAATGCGGAAAGGGAGAGGGAGCCAGTGAAGGGATGCCAACACAGGAGAGATGTGTTCAGAGCGGTGGGTGGAAGTGATAATGCGTGCAGCTGAATGCTGGACAGAGATTAAAGGACAGAGGTGAGAAAAAGGAAGCCCAGCCAGGAGGACATTACAGTAATCAAGTCGTGAGATCACTAGGGCATGGACCAGGATCTTGGCAGTAGAGGCGGAGAGATATGGTCGGATTTTGGCAATATTGTACAAAAAGAATCTACAAGCCTTGGCTGTGGTCTGGATCTGAGGGATACACGACAGAGAAGAGTCAAAGATAAAGCCAAGACTGCGGGCTTGCTGGACTGGTTGAACAGGAATGTTGTCCACAGAGACAGAAAAGGAGTGTTGAAGGTAGGCTTAGGAGGAAAGACAAGAAGCTCCGTCTTGGACATGTTGAGCTTCAAATGCCGATGGCGCATCCACTGTGAGACAGCTGTAAGGCAAGATGAGACTTGCTGTTCAAACCTTGGAGAAAGGTCAGGGGCGGAAAGATACAGCTGGGTGTCATCGGCATACAGATGGTAGGAAAAACCAAAAGAGCTGATGAGTTTTCCTAAGGACAGTGTGTAGAGAGAAAACAGAAGGGGACCCAGAACAGAGCCCTGGGGAACTCCAACAGATAAGGGAACAGGAGAAGAAGTCAGACCCCCTGCAACTACTGCAAAAGATCTGCCAGACAAGTAAGATCTAAACCAGTCGAGAACAGAGTCTGAGAACCCAAGGTCAGAGAGTATGTCAATTAGGAGACAGTCATCAACAGTGTCAAAGGCTGCAGACAAATCGAGAAGAATGAGAACAGAGTAAAGGCCATTAGCCTTGGCCTGTAAAAGGTCATTCGAGATCTTAGTGAGAGCTGTCTCTGTAGAATGCCTTGGGCGGAAACCAGACTGAAATGGATCGAGAATGGAGTTGGCTTCAAGAAACTCAAGACAGCGCGAATAAACAACCCGTTCCAAAACCTTAGAAAGAAAGGGGAGAAGAGAAATCGGACGATAGCTAGACAAAGAGGAGGGGTCAAGAGAAGGTTTTTTCAGAATTGGGGAAATGAGAGCATGTTTGAAGTCCGACGGGAAGGAGCCTGTAGAGAGAGAGAGATTGAAGATATGGAGAAGCGAGGGCAGAAAGGAGGGAGCTATAGAGATTAGAAGACGAGTAGGAATAGGATCAAGAGGACAGGTAGCAGGTTTGGAAGAGTTCAGAAGTGTAGAGAGTTCATCCAAAGAGGCAGGAGGAAAGACAGAAAATTTGTTAGGCGAAGGCGATAGAAGATTAAGAGCAGAAGAAGAATCAGGAGGGACTATCTCAGAGCGAATAGTGGTAATCTTAGAGATGAAATAGCAAAGTCATTAGGAGAGAAAGATGAAGAGACAGGAGGAGAGGGAGGTTTAAGCAAAGTGTTGAAGGTGGAGAACAAACACTGCGGGCACCTCTCATTGGCAGAGATCAATGATTTGTAATAATTCTGTTTTGCCATAGAGAGGGCGCATGAGAAGGAAGAAAGAACCAACTTGAAATGGATAAAATCAGCCCACTCTTTGGACTTTCTCCAAAGACGTTCGGCCACTCTAGAGCAGGACCGGAGAAACTTAATGTTGGGGGTAAGCCAGGGCTGAGGTCTAGTCTTGGAGGAAGAAGTGCGTACAGAGACAGGGGCAAAATGGTCAAGAGTTGAGGGAAGAGTGGAGTTAAATAAAGACATAGCTGAATCAGCAGAATCCCCGAGATTTAGGGAAGAGAGAGATGAATCCAGGGTCAGACCAAGATGGTTAGAGTCGACAGATTGAAGATCACGAAAAAGACGTTGAATAGTATGGCGAGGAGGAGGAGTATAAGTGAGAGCAAAGGAGATTAAATGATGGTCAGATAGTGGAAAGTCAAGTGCCAGGTAGTCAGAAATGGCACAGTTTGCAGCAAGAACTAGGTCAAGACAGTGACCAAGAGAATGAGTTGAAGAGTTGGAGTGTGGTTGGAGGCCAAAAGAAGCTAGCAGAGAGATAAAGCGAGATGTTGAAGGGTTATTGGAATCGTCAACGTGGATATTAAAGTCACCTAGGATCGAAGTGGGGACTGAATCTGAAAGGAAGAATGTCAGCCATGATTCAAAGTCAGATAGGAATTGGGTGGCAGAACCAGGAGGGCGATAGGGTTAGGGTTTATCTTTTCCTTCTACTTATCTTTCCACCCCCACATCTAATGTATTATTGCAACATTTGCTCTCTTCTCTTGATGACAGATCAGTGTGTTAGCTTCTACCTGGTTGCTTTCCTGCTTTTCTCTCATGGTGACCTGTTTGTTTCTCCTGCTCATATAGGTGCTATGTTTTTCAATATCATATTACTGTATATACTCATGTATAAATCTAGAAGTTTAGGTCAAAAACTTGATTGAAAAAACTTGAGTCGACTTATTGATGGGTCAATGTAAGTACTATATTTTAACTCTTATAAAAAAGGAACCATCTCGTAGTGATAGGTAAGAGTGTAATCTGTCCTGGAAGCACTGACTCCACTTTACTCACTCATCCATCCAGGCTTAGAGTAAGCATAAACAGTTACACCTGCCAGGATTTTCTATGTTCTTTTGCATTGTTTTCCTTTGCTTCATCCTTCTGATCCTTTGTTACATGCCCTTAAGTTTTATCTTTGATCTATCCAGGGGTCATATCAAAATCCATAAAACCCAAAACATGCCCATGACTTATACATGAGGTCGACTTACAGTCAAGTATATATGGTACTTCTCTATAGTGAGCCAGTGCAGTGTAGTGGTTCGAGTATTGGACCAAGCAGCTAGACAGAGCGGCCCAAAGGGCTGGCATTGAGGTGGAGTGGGAGCATGGCAGCTGCATGCCGCACATCCCAACTCTATCCCCAAGCCGCCGTCATGCTGCCTGCCTGACCGGATGGCAGGTGGCATTACAGTGCTCTTTTGGTGCAGCAAAAAGTGCCGCAGCCGTGGCAATGGCACCCTTTTCCCGCTCCCAAAAGGTTGCCATGGCCCCAATCTGGTGTTCAAAGGGGCAACATTATGTCACCCCTTACCAGCCATCTGTTTTGCCCCTGTGACTCTGGAAATTGGGCTTTGATTCCCTGCTCAAGCATAAAAAACCACAGAGTGACCTTGGGCAAGTCACACTCTCAGCCTCAGAGAATGGCAAGAGCAAACTCCTTCAGAACAAATCTTGCCAAGAAAACCCCATGATAGGTTCACATTAGGGTTGTTATAAGTAAAAAATGACTTGAAGGCGCACAATAACAGCAAACAAGTGGCCCAGATTTATCAAAAGTTCATGACATTTGGTTGCAGGTACAGAAGGTCATCATTCCCAACAGCTGGGCACGAAAACAAGAAATACAAGATTTTTGTATCAAACCTCTCATTGAATTATGACTTCTGGCAGGTACTCATGGTGCAGATTTCCCAACAAAGCTCCAAGAAGAGGGCTGGTACCAGGGGGGAGTAATCCATAACCTGGTGTCCAGCCTAGGTGGGACCATAGTCTGTTAGTATGTATGTATGTATGTATTTTATTCAATTTATAACTTGCCTTTCTCCTGCCAAAGAACTCAAGGTAGCTTACAAATTTTAAAATAAAAGTTTAGCCAAATATATGAAAGTATTTTTTTTACTGATTGATTGAATAATATATTGTTGCCTCTTCCACCTTTTGAACAATGAAATTGCCTTCCAGGCAAGTGAGCAGTCTTAGAGGCTCTTAGGATATCAGGGAAGAAGGTACCAACATTTGAGCCAAGGATGCCTGAGCAGCAATGCCAGTTTCACTCAATTAGTGAACTTGCTGGTGCTTCATAATCAAAGGCGGGCAGGAACAGATAGTAATTGAGGTTGTATGAAGTGGCTTGTTGCATGTTGGAAGGGCTGCAATGTGGAGGGTTCCTTCCCACTGTAGAGCCTTAAAAAGGTGGGGAGCTCTATTACACCTCGCTTGTCAAGTAAAAGACTAGCAAATCAGGCAGGAGTCAACTGTTTGGTCCTTGCCCAGGCAAAGGAGACAGCACATCCAACTGTTTGTATGTAGGATCTATGACCTAAAGGCTAAACACTTCTTGAAGAATTCATTCAGGGCCATAAAACCCTGGAGGAGAAGTGAAAATGTAGAAAAATGCCAAAATGCTTTGAAAACTTCCTAAAGATCTGTGATGGCAGAGGAAAAAGAATTGGGTTCTGGCAGTAGCACATGGTTTATATGCGTGCAAGCAAGGAGGTGAAGCTACCAAGATACAGTGCTAGAAACTTCTGAAGATCTCCATGCAGGCACACAGCAACTCATATGTGTGAGTCACAGAGAAGACAAAGAAGAATCAAACTGTTGCTAAGTAGACAATGCAGATTGATTCCCTGACAGATTTTATACCGCAATGACTATGTGTGTGTGTGTGTGGGGGGGGTGTTGCATGTAGTCAGACATTCAGCCCCAATAAGATCATGTAACCTCAGCGGCTACATGTTTTCCAGAACTCATTTGGTTTATTCAAGCCCTCTTTAAAACAAATAAAAAACAAACATCTTCATTTATATAGCACTTCACGCTGAACAAACAGTGTCTAAATGTTTTACAACTGTAAGCTAATTGCCCCAAACACTTTGGATACTCATTTTAGTGACCTCCTCAGAAGGATGCAAACCTGAGTCAAGCTTGAGCCCACGTAGCTGGGATTGAACTCACAACTTTATGGTTTTGAGTGAGTGGCTGCAGTACAGGCATTTAACCATTGCGCCACCAGGGCTCCTTTCACAGGGGTCAGCACACCCAGAGTGCAATGGGTGGGCCTCACCCTGGGAAAACCACCTTCATGATCACGGTATCTCCCCTGCCAGGTAAGTAAAACCATCTGTGTTGTTGTTACAACAGTTGATCTAATACAATTTGTTTACCTTACAAATAAGTCATGGCTAGAAAAACACAAAAAATGAATTTTATATTCAGTCATACAGTACATCCTAGAAAGAGAGACAGGATGAAATTACCAACAGCAACTAAATGCCCATTCCATCCAAGTTGTCTTCCCTAAACGTAAGGATCCTGCAATCTCTTTTGAAATGGGGAGGGCCTCTTCTTAAAACAGATTTTTTTTAAAAAGGATCTAATTCACAAGCAGGAGAAACTTTAACAGTTGTGCACGCAGGGAAGAAGAATCAAAAGGCACAAACATCCCCACTTTTTGCTTTTTGGGGAAGAGCTGGAAAGAATGTAATCCTCATTAAAATCATACAGTGCATATGAAACCACTTAATCCTAAATCCAGATTAAATCTCTACTATCTACATTGTGTCAGTTTCCAAGAAGAAGAAACAATGGCACTACAGACTACAACTGAAAGGCTCTCAGACAATATACAGGGTACAGACTCTAGTCTGAGATTTTGCAGCTCTGGTATCAGTTAAAACAAGTACTATCGGGCTTGGTGTACTGACTCAGTATGAGGTAATTTAATACATTCATACATTCACACAATTCAGTTGACATACTGTTCTTTCTTATAGGCTTTACTGATAAAATGGCTGTACTCCTTTTATTCAGCCTCTCCCACCCTTCAGGGAATTAAAACTATTAGAATAACATAACAGATGACGTGAAACACAAAAAAATTAAAAATATTATCAGTGCAACATAGAACATATATGTGAGGAGGGAGGGTTGGGTCAGGGTTTTGTGGGTTTTGTTTTTTTACATTGTGTATCATATAAACTCTGCTGTTACCCGCCTTGATCCCCAAACAGAAGAGGCGGGATATAAATAAATTATTATTATTATTATTATTATTATTATTATTATTATTATTATTGATTAGAAATAAGAGTTCAGCATGAACTATTAATTCTGTCAGCTAGAAGTTATGCCCATAAACAAGCTAGCAACCATTGTCCAGTGATTGAAATTCGTAAAATGAATGTACAGTGAGCCCTCAGTATCTGCTGGTGTTTGCTTCAGGACGCCCCACCCCCCATCAATACCAAAATCCCATTATAGATAGCAGCACAGTATAATGCCTTTATATAATACAGCAAAATCAAAGTTTGCTTTTGGGATTATTTTATGTGTAATATTTTTGAAGAGTGGTTTGTCGAATATGTGTGCGTAGAATCTGTAGGTACGGAGGGCCAACTGAATATAAGCTGTCTACATTTGGGATTTAAAGGATTCAATTAGATTAAAACTGATTTTAAAAATTTTAACCAACTAAAAAGGCAGGTGTCCCAAAAGCATGACAACTTTTAAAATATTAGTAAGTAATCAATTGATTTAATGAGTAAATAAAATAAATATGAAAATTAAAGACAATAAATATAGTGTCATGAAAAGAATTTGCCCCCTTTCTTTGTTGCACTGCAAAACATCTCTTCTCTGATGGCTGCTATACTATTAGTGATCACCATCTAAAGACCTTTTGCTTTTTCACTATTGTTTTACCAATATGGAAAATAACTTCAGATCGAATCGATACAATCAAGTGCCAGAAGGCCATAGGAAGTGTCAGAGGTCTGCTCTGTTAATAGAGAATGAGTTCTACTGATAGGACAGTACCTGAACCACTAAAGGCCTCCTGTTATGCTGACAGAAAGCTCTGGTGGCATATACATCCCACCAGCATCGGAGTGGGAGAAGTGTTGACATGTTAGGGACAGGCATGAAAGCTCCAGATCTAAAACATAATACTGGGTGTATTTTTGCTTATTTATTCATTAAAATGTTTCTCTCCCACCCTTTATCATGGGATTTTTCTCACACACTATACAGGTTTTGCTTTTCTGAATAAATGAATCTGGCAACACAAGTTCCTGTCCTGCTTACATTACCTGAGACAATCTGTACTGAGCAAATTGAAATCATACTTGAATGAACCTCTACAGACTCTAAGGTCCAAAACACACTGCAGAAATAATCCAGTTTGAGACTGTTTTAACTGCCCTTGCTTAATGCTAGCAAATTCTGGGAACTTTACTTTTGTGAGACATTTCGACCAAACTCTGTGTTCCTTTAAGTTACAGTTGAATGAAAATATAGTGTGAGTAAACTTTTCAAACCCCACCACAATCCTTTACGATGCTTAAGATTTGCTACAAAAGAGCAAAATGCAGAAGTGAAAAGGGTACCTATCTTCAAAACATTGCTCGAAATGCAGTGAAAGTGAACAGCAAGTCTGCAAAGATACGTCAACATGGTTATGAAAAAAGAAAGAAAAGCAGTCAAGTCAAAAGCAGCAAAGGTTGTACTTCCTTGAAATGCTTGAGAATATCTCTAAGAACTCTTCCTCTTTTTCAGAGGGTGCATGCAGCACTTGGAGAAGCTCTGTTCAACTTTCAGTTAACCAGAGGTTATGAAAATTATGTTGACACAACTAGATATGCAAATTACATTCCTCAGAAGACACGGAAAATGTGGTTTGTGGTTTATCTTGGTTTTAACTTCATAAAACAAGCTATCTATAATAATTTTCCAGCTATTTTTATTGAGATATGGTGAGATATCTCCAAGAGCAGTAATTTAAGATAAAACAAATACTGATTTTTTTCTTAACCTGTATGAATAGAGCAATTTTCTCAAACTTAAGTAGGTGTTTGTTTGTTTGTTTGTTTTAAAAAAACACCAATGTTTATATTGAAGTGGTAATTACTTTATGCAGTGCAAATGCTTCTGCATTCTTTTATTCACGGTGAGAAAGATACGAATTAGAGAAATATGGACTAGAGAATATGTAACACAATGCCCACCAGATGTTTGGAACTATAATCCTCACTGGACTGGGGCTCATATGAGTTATAGTTTAAATTATCAGGAGAGAATCAGGGTGTCTATTCCTGGACAAGGAATGGCCATAGCCACACATGTTAGGAGGCCAAGCTAAAAAAAATGGGGTTTGCACAATCTCCCCTTCTGCCTTACATCAGGACAATAAGGAGACTAAAAACTACCACTTCCGTTTCAGATTAAGCATAGTTTAGTATTACATCCAACCCTTAAACGTGTGGTTAATCTTAACTACAGTTAGTTACAATAAGTAAACTTTGTAAAAGGCAGTTTGAAGGTGGCTTGTCTTTATAAACTATAATTAAGACTTGACAACAGTCTGTCTGTGTTCAGACATCACAATTGATGGTTAGTCAAAAGGAAGTGAAAGCTACAGAACTCCTCCTCAAGGCACCTGAGGATCAGAGGAAGGGGAAGCACACAAGAGTAGAGGAGTACGTAAGATAAGGCTAGTTACAGCCTGCCCTCATATTTTAAGTCACGACATGTATAGTCAGGAGGATTGCTGTTTTTGCTTGTTAACATTGCAGGAGATAAGCACTTAAGTGCTGAAAAGGAATATATAACCACTGAAGCAGTTTTTTTAAAAATCCTACACATTGGCAGGAAGAAAGAAAGAAAGAAAGAAAGAAAGAAAGAAAGAAAGAAAGAGGCAGGAGTTTAACTTGTCTGCTGCGGCCACACAAAAGGCAAATTGCAAATTGACAAATATTTCCGAGCTACCACTACAACTGAGAGTGTAGGAGTCAGAGAAGGAAGAAAACAACAACAAATGTACTTGTTCCACAAATATTATTTGGAGTGTGTAAAAGAACTTGTTCATTTTCATTTCACATAGGAAAAAAATGGTCTAAAAAGTTTCAAACATTTGATTTGTGCCTGTATTTCCCACACAACTCAAGCCTCAACTAAGCAAGGTCCTAAGCCAGTCTTTCCTAGCCCTGATGCCCTCCAATGTTAGGGGCTGAAGTCCAGTTTAAAAAGCTAACAGCATAGAATCAGGGGAATTTATATCCAAAACATCTGGAGGGAACCAAGTTTGGAGAAGGCAAAACAAACAGCCTCCTAACTACCCTGTACCTAACTTATGACCAACACCTCATTTTCCTGTGAAATATTATAATTTTGGTGTGGGCGTGTATGTTGTGTAACTTCATGTCATTTCCAACTTATGGTGACCCTAAGGCAAACCTATCAAGGTGTTTTCTTTGCCAGATTTGTTCAGAGGATGTTTGCCAATGCCTTCCCCTGAGGCTGAGAGCATGTGACTTGCCCAAGGTCAGCTAGTGGGTTTCATGGCTGAGCTGAGAATCAAACCCTGTTCTTCAAAGTAATAGACCAACATTCAAAAATGCTAATCCTCTGAATATTAAAAATGTCTGTAAGGTTCATACAGGAAATGACAGATTCAGACCATTCGCTTGATCCAAAATCTATACTAACAATACAATAAGGGAAGTAAAATGCAATTCAAAACGCCCCAAGCACACTGCTCAACCTGTATCTTTCCCCTACCTCCAGCATTTTTCTCTTGATTTCTTGTTATCACAGCTCAACTAAGAAGAAAGCAGCTATTGACGGCTACAATCAAGCTTGATCTCAATGGGCAGCATCTGCCTCAACAGCTCCAGCAGGCCACAGTACAGATTCTTCCTCTGGGATTGCTTTAAAATTTCTACAGGTTCCAGAAGACTAATGCCTATGTTTTGACAATACCATGTTTGTTGCTGTTAACTTCCATTGAGTTGGCCCCGATTCATGGCAACCTTGTGGGTGAAACATCTCCAAGACCCGCTGTCTTCCACTGCTTTGCTTAGATCCTGCAAGTTCAGGTCTGTCTCCCTGACTGAGTCTATCCATCTGGCACGCAATCTTCCTCTTTTTCTACTGTCTTCTACCTTTCCTAGCATTGTTGTTTTTTCCAGTGAGTTGTGCCTTCTCATGATGTGTCTGAAGTATGACCGCCTCAGTTTTGTCATCATAGCTTCTAGGTAGATTTTTGGCATGATCTGCTCTAGGACCCACTTGTTTGTCATTTTGGTTGTCCACATAATCCTCAGCACTCTTCACCAGCATTACATCTCAAATGAATTGATTTTCTTCCTATCTTCTTTCTTAACTGCCCAGTTCGCACATCCATACATGGTAATACAGAATGCAGTGGCTTGTATGATTCTAACTTTTGTACTCAGTTTTATATTTTTGTATTTCAGGATCTTTTCTAGTTCTTTCATAGATGCTCTCCCCATTCTGAATCTTCTTCTAATTTCCTGGCTGCAATCCTCGTTGCACCATTACCATGCCTAGCATTATTGTTTATTTCTAGTAAGCCATGCCTTCTCCTGATGTGGCCAAAATATAACCACCTCAATTTAATTAGCTCAGCTTCCAGGGAGAGTTCATGCCTGATCTGGTCAAGGAGCCATTTGTGAAGTCTTTTTGGCTGCCCATGGTATCCTTAGCACTCCTCTCCAGCAGTACATCTCAAATGAGTTTATTTTCTTTCTGTCAGCTTTCTTCACTATCCAGCTCTCACACCCATACATGGTCAAGGAGAATACAATGGTTTGAATGATTCTAACTTTAGTGCTCAGTTGTATATCTTTACACTTTAGGATCTTGTCAATATCTACATGGCTGCTCTTCCTAGTCCTATTCTTATTTCTTGACTTGTTTCTTGACAATGCCATGACAGTTCCCATAATTCTGTGGCTAGTAGGGTTGCCAGGCTGAACATGAGGCAGCATTTATTCAGCACTTATCCAGGTATAGGGAAAATAGCAGTGGCAAGTAAAGTTTCTATAAAGTTCCATCAGGAGGAACTCTGGCTACTCTCCTATATTACTCAACCCACTTTTAGCTGATGCAGTGCCTTCAACATGTTTATTTACTAGCAATTAAAGGGGCATGACAGCAGCAGTAGCAGCAAAGGAATATTCAGCACCTTTCCTGCAGCTGGACACACAACAAACAGGCACCCTCAAGAGCTCTCAGAATATGACAGTGGCTCCGCATCCAGCTTCAGGATGGAAGCTTCTTCACATCTAGCTCCCCTCCTGCTTTCCACAAGCCCGTAAATAACTACTGTGTGTTGATAGAGAAAAAGCTGCATAGCTAAGAAGTAGATGTTGGGAGGTTGGGCAGGAAGATATATCCTAGTTCCTCCTGATAGAACTTTATGGTAAGCCTACTTGTCTCGGGATCTGCTACATATTGAAGCAACTGAAGACTTTTCCTACATTCAACCTCACAATCCTAGTTGCCATGGCTATTCTCCCTACACCCACAGAGCCCCAGAAAAGCAACTCTATTTCTGGGACATTTAGGGATGAAGGGAGAATGCCAAGAGCTGCTGTTACCACCAAGATAAGCTTTCCACAAATCCCAAAGATGGTTATTATAAGACCAGACCCTACCATACAGACTGCCATATCAAATTTATTCATAAGGATATGGTCTTGAGTGCTTTGCAAATGTAAGCTCTCCACATTTTTAAAGAGATGGAGTCTGCACAGGGGGAGAGGGTTTCAAGAAAACTCTGGTGGTAAACCTTACACAATTTGTCCTGGCACAAACACACTCAGTACAATATTAAACTTCCTGTTTCAGTTTTTTATTTCTTTGACACACACATCCTGCTCTACCCTAATCCTGCTTTAATTCTTCACATTAAGTTGTTCTCAGTGCTGAGAAATTTATGAAGTACATAAAACATTAATTTTAATGGGGCCTTCACGTTACAGCAATACAGTAGGCCCTTGGTATCAGCTGTGATTTTGTTCAAATTGCTCCGTGGATACCCAAATCCACGGATGCTCAAGTCCCATTAAATACAATGGCATAGTAAAATGGCATCCCTTCTCTAAAATGACAAAATCAAGGATTGCTGTTTGAAGTGTGTGTGTGCGTGTGATATTTTCAAGCCATGGATGGTTTAATCCGTGGATGAAGAATCTGTGGATATGGAGGGCCGACTATATTAATTACACCAAGATACAACCTAATCCTCAATATTCACAGTAGCATATCTACAACAAGAGCAGAATTCAAAGACTTCACTGTGTTAGTCTGGATCAGTATGCAAAGGGATATTGTAGCACTTTTGAGACTAACTGCAAGAGAGTCGTTGGTAGCATAAGCTTTCATATACTGTCTAGTTCATCAGAGTCAGTAAATTCCTCTTTGCAGAAACATCACAGGCCATATTGCTGTGCATGCAAAGGGATATTATAGTACCATTGAGACTGAAAGAAAGGAGTTGGTAGCATAAATTTTCATAGACGTAAGTCTGCTTCATTGCATGCATTGACTGAACTGCCTAGGAGCAGCTTCTTCCACTTCAGTCGATGTTTTTATTCTAAACATTAATTACTAATATAGGAAATATTCAAGAATATATAACCCACAAAAGAAGCAAAATAACTTTCTTAAATAGCAATGTGCTTCCATCGACAGAGGCCTTCAACTTGCTTTTAAACACCATTTATGATTACTTTCCATGCATCTGACAAAGTAATCTGCAGTAACTACGTAATGCTATAATAAATCATTCAAGTTTTAAAGACATGACAGAACACTTTTTTGCTCTGACCAGCAGTATTAATTGCAAATAATAACGTCTATGAATTTTATTTCCCAGGTAAACATTTTTATGATAGCAGCCTTGATCATATCATCACTGAAGCACAATCTGACTGTAGATGTCTACACAAAAGTAAGCACTATAATGTTTGGTCAGGCATAATCCCCAGGTAACTTTACAAAGGACTGCAGCCTTAAATCATGCTCTCTGGTAGAATTCTTAATACCTAGAAAGGTAACAGCCTGAACACATTTATAAACACAGTATCAAATATTTTTAGGGTACCTGATAAAATTCCCGAAGCCAATTCTTCTGTAGATTTTCTGGCTGAAAAATAAATAAAATAAATAAATGTGGGTTGCTATACAATAAAGAAATACAATTTTCTCCTTACAATGCTAAAGATAAAGATACAGTGCTAAAGATATGGATGACATGTTGCTGTATATGTTCATGCTTATGCACAGGCACATCATAAGAACAACATTATAAGCAAAGGCCATTATGTACACATAAACACTACATTAGTCTAACTTTTCAGAAGCTGGAATACCACAGTTTCTGCTAGTACCTTGTAAAGCTTTCTGCTCAAGAGTTTGAATATAAGTTTATTAACTGTACTGGTTTTCTGTAGAGGACTGGATTTTGGCCAAGGAGACTGGAATACAAGATCTCACTTAATAATTGGTTCAAGGATACTCAGAAGGTTATAACTTGACCTTTCAGGATTATGAAATTTAAAAAGATATAATCTCACATGCACAATCATAAAGTCCTTGAAGAAGAACAAATATGATACATAAACTATTTCACTGTTAGCAACTGCCAGAAATAGTTCAGTGCTTTTGTACATAATTTCACTATTTTTGCTCATCTTGAAAGCAGGCATTTGCTTTTTTGCTTGCTCTAAATAGCAGTACTAAATGCACCACTGTAATTGCCACCCTTTTAACAAGCATCCCAGTTTTTCTCTTGCATTTATGATAGCAAATTTTATAATTCGCTTTACATTTAAAGGATATTTAGTTCTATTTAAATTCATTTCATGCATTCTATGTTAAAGTGTTTTGTGAACCAAAATGCATGCATGTCTCTCAGGCGTAAATCATATAAAGAATTACACAGAATAGACCTTTCATTTCATGCCAGATTTCAACATGTGCTCTCATAAACTGGAATTAAAAATGTCACAGAGGTTAATTGGGCATATAAAATGGTTCAAAGTTTGGGAATCTCCACAGCTATGATTGCAACTATTCTTATGGAACTATACAGGAATGTATACCTCAGAAACATCTGATAACATTGCCTTGATGAGTTGTGAATGTACTAGTTGTGAATGTCAAAGCTGCTGTAAAATCAATAGCCTTACTGAGGAAATGAAAGGAATGGAGTCCCCCAAGATCAAGCAAGTTAGGACTCTACCTCTTCTCTATATTCTGTCATGTCCATTGACCTTTCTCTGTTACCATCCCTCTTCACTATGTTTATAGGTAGTAGCACTTCCCCAAATGGAAGAGGCAGGATATAAATATATTATTGTTGTTATTGCTGTTATTTCATTTGGCTACCTTGGGGGTGCTAGCATAATATAACTCATAATTTCTGTACTTCTTCTACAAGAGAAGGGTTAGTTGTTCTGTGGCTTTTCATCTAACCCTTCTCCAAACCCAGGTTTAAATGGACATGCACACACATGCACATTCACACACATTATTAATAAATGTGACCCTTCTAATTATTGTTATGTGTTTTCAAATTGGCTCCAACCTATGGCAACCCCATCATCTGGTTTTCTTGGCAAGATTTATTCAAGAGGAGGTTTGAAATTGTCTTTCCCTGAGGTTGAGTGTGACTTGCCCAAGATCACCCAATGGGTTTCCATGGCCAAGTGGAAATTTGAACCCTGGTCTCCCAGAATCCCAGTTCAACACTCTAATCACAAAACCTCACTGGCTTCCATATGTGACACTACGAAATACCAAATATGTATGATAACTGGAATCTATTCTACACCCATTCAACTTCTGAGAGTTTATCATTTTATTTATTAATTAAAGAGAGAGAATTAGGGGAGAAGTATAACAACAAAGAAAAAGAATAGATATACAGTGTGCCTGCACCATACGCGGGTGAACTATATGCGGCTCCCTGCTTACGTAGAAGCTGCACAACAATATAAACAATGGTGTGTGTGCCTGAGCGTGTGCGCTGCACTGCCACCACATGCACATGCCCCATTGTTTCCTATGGGGTGCGAGCATACGTGGATTTTCCCACCCTGGGAGGGGGAGTTCCGGAACAGGCCCACTGTATATAGAGAGGTCATAGAACAGCTTTTCAAGATAGAAATATTCGGAAGCGGAGAAGTTCAAATGAAGATGTTTGTCCTATGTATTTTTACAATGAATGTTTGTATGGTATGATGAAGTAGGAAGAAATTAAAGGTTAATTAACTGTTAAAGGTACATGAGGATAAAGTATGTAGAAGAGAGTAAGAGTAAGTTGAATGGCATTTGAGAATTACCACATATACTTATCCATAAGTCTAAAAATTTATGCTCAAAAACTGACCGCAAAATCACAGGTTGACTTATTTAGGGGTCACTATGGTAATGTGATAGCAGCTCTTTCAGATTTCCCTATGCAGTTTCTTTCTCTCTTAGCCAAGCAGAAAGAGTCCTGGGTGACTGATTGATATTGCTGTTTGTTTGAGCCCCTCTCCCGTCCGCTCATCTGGCTGAAACGAAAGCTAAAATGATGAAGCAAAAAGCATAAATGAAAGTCTCTCTTGCCATACACACACTGAAGGAGCCTCCAAGTTTTACCCTCGAACTATCCACGGGTCATAGCAAAACCCACAATTTTGGCCCAAAAACCTGACTTTGATTTATACATGAGGTTGAGTATATAAGGTAAAATCCAAATTCTCTTGGATTCCAAGCCCTATCAAGATGGCCAATGGCAGGGGTGATGAGAGGTGCAGTAACTTTTTCGGAGCATCAGATTCTTTATCTTTCCTTGAGCTGCCATCCCAAATGCTCTAATAAGAGTAATTTCCAAGTCAACCACTGGATGCGGCAAACTTATGGCTAAGTTGGAGCACTATAATATTTCCACAGCCCTGCCAGGCTCCTGCTAGGGCATGGTATTTGTTCTTCCCTTCCTCCAATTCCCTCTGAAGATTTTCACACTGGCGCTTACCGTGGGATAACCACCAGTAAAGCACCAGTAAAACGTCCCTGAAGCAAGAGGGTATGAAAGCCAGTCACATTTCTGAAACATCAGTGAAGAAACATCCTCTCGCCTCTACCATCCTTGAATCATTCGTGGAGCAGCCATTTCCTATTAACGCAAAGTTCCTGGTAATAGGAAATGGCTGCTCCGAAAACAATTCAAGGACGGTAAAGATGAGTGGACGCTTCACTGACGTTTCAGAAGCGTGACTGGCTTTCACACCCTCATGCTTCAGGGACATTTTACCAGCGCTTTACCTGCACTTAACCCACGGTAAGCACTGGTATGAAAATCTTTTGTCTCAGTGTCAAACACACACACACACACACACACACACACACAGAGCTATTTTCACCAGATCACCATTCACACACAAGAGTGAGACAATATCTTGGTAGAAGCAGGGACAAAATGTTTTTAGAAGGCACTCTCCCTTTGTAAAAATATTCAAAGAATAATGAACATTTTCAGTGGCCACAGACTACTTATTTGCTGGCTGCTGCGTGGAGGGTATTAGAAACTAAGCAGTGGTGTCTGGTGCCATCCATGTTGGGGGGCTGGGGGAGGCAGTGATTTTAGCCAGAATTTGAAGGGGGGCATTCAAGGATCTGAGTACTATCTCCAAAACAGGTACTGTATATACATACTCATGTACAACTTTAGAAATTTTAGTCAAAAAAATTGATCCCAAAAACCTGGGTCAATTTATCCACAGGTCAATGTATAGAAGTACATAAGTATTTTTATAGAAATGTATATGTAAGTAAGTACTGTACTTTAACTCTTTTTTTTTTAAAGGAATCATCCCATTCTCTGAGTATAGTGGGAAAAGGTGAGAGCTTAGTCTGTTCTGGGAGCACTTAAAAGAAGCACTGACCCCCCCCCCTCAACTATCTCATCCATCTAGCCTTCATGATGAACATAAAGAGTGAAGCCTGCCAGAACACTGCTAAATTCTTTAGCATCATTTCCCCTTGCTTCATTGTTTATCTCCTTTGTTAAAGGGCCCTAGGTTTTACCCTTGACTTATCCACAAGTCATACCAAAATCCATAATTTTGACTCCAAAACCTGCCCTCAACTTATACATGAGGTAGACTTACAGCTGAGTACAGTATATACAGTATATAAAAAATAAAACATAACAAAAGTTTTTTTTTTAAAAAAGTTAAGAGTGGATTTCAGCATTGCTGACATGGAGCCTACCACTGCCATCAGATTTAGAGCGAAAGAAATATCCTTGAAGAACATAGCTAGCACAAACCCTTGAAAGAAGCATTCTGTTGCAGCTTATGATTATTAACTTCTAACAGACAAGTTTTATATATTCCAATGATGTAGAGTCATCACAGGACATTAAACATTTTATTGGTATAGAGCAGGAGTGATAAGACACTGGTTTCTTTAGGGCTCCGAAGTACAGCATCCCCTTGGCATCTCCTGACCCAAACCTCTAAATCAAAGAGGTTAAAACAACTTTTTGTTCCCAAATAACCAATGCACCTCCCAAGCATCTGGAGAGGATATTCTCCTGCCACTTCACCCCATTTTCAGGCCCCATCTTACCCTTATTAGGTATGCTGTTGATGTTTTGTCTTTAAGTCATTTCCAACATATGGTGACCCTAGACCCTATCATGGAGTTTTCTTGGCAAGTTTCTTCAGAGGGGGGTTACCACTGCCATCCTCTGAGACTGAAAGAGTGTGACTCCCCCAAAGTAAAGACTATTTTTAAATTCTAAGAAGTAAATGGGTCTCTTGCTCCAGTCACTTCTATTTTGAAATAAGACCACAGACCTGAATGAGTAGGGACTCAACAATGCCTCCAAATATGGTAAAATTGTGAATAGCACCCCATGTCTCTAGGTTTGGGGGAAGTACTGGTCATTCTGATGCCAAATTAAATAAATAAAACAAAAATAAAAATTCATTCTCCCAATTGTTCAGGGGATGATGGAAATTGTCAGAACTGCAAAAAATAAATAAATTAAATAAATAATGGCCTGGGAACTCTTGACAGCCCTTGGGCCACACTTCAGCACACTGCTTTAAGGCAATGATGTTGTTTTCAATGCAGCTAAATATTGTGTTTATCTTGTCATAATTCTAAGAAAAGAAGAAGACAACTGAAGCACAGCTTTGGCACTATGCTCTGTTGGGAAAACAAACAGATCCTTGTAACTCTTAGGAGACCCTTTCAATAATAACAAGTGTCCCTGTTATCATGTTCTAAAGCACTGAAAGCCTTTTAAAGAATTAATATGGCAGGCTATGGTTGTTATACAAACAGGAAGTTTGCTTTTAGGGGCTTCAAGACAGATTAACAAGCCTCTGATGCACAGCCATCTCCACAATGAGGAGTGGCTCACTGCAGACCCAATCCTTTAAAAACTGCATTTACATGAGAAACTGCACACCAGAGTACCCAGAAAAGAAATTTATGGACCAAGGCAGTCAGTCAATACTGTTATGTAAAATAACTGCTCTGTAAAATACTTTATGGCAGCTGTTTTACAGATGCCAAACAATTCCAGTGTTACACAAGGAGGGGTGGCAGAAGAAGGCAACCAGTTCATATCCCTAGGCTTTGATTTGGCAACTGTTTAGTTTTATTCTTGCTGAGTGGCTGTGCTATGTTCTGGAAACTTACGCAGATAGTTTATGGAAGTACATCATGGCTGCAGGTTTCTTAGCCCCTGGAAATATATATATATATATATATATATATATAATTACAAATGCCAACAGTTATTTGAAATGTTTTTACATACCAAAGTCAGACAGTACACCATTTTTTTCAAAAGGCAATTAAAAGCAAAGAATGAGACCTTTTTTCCTCTCTGTTTCTTTCAGTAAAATATTGAAAGTAACAAAAACAGCACCAGGGGAAAGCCTCCAAGATTACTGCTGTTAACAAAGCTATCAGGCTGTCTCTGCAATCCATCCCTGAAGCTACCCAATGGGCATTCAGGCAAGCAATTTCTCAAAGGGCCCCTAAGAAGAGGATTAATGTAGAAGAACATTTCTATAGATGTTGATGCTTATGGAGAGTAAGACTATCTGGATTGTCAGCAGGGGAGCAATTTGCTACCTTTCATTCACTGGCTTTTGAACTGGGTACCACATCCTGATCCTGGTAGACCTCATAGGTTTATCATCCCTGATAAAGCAACCAGGTCCACTGGTCAGAAGGGGACCATCAGAAAGTACTGTGCCCAGGCTCTCTTCTGAACTGGAGGTGAGCCTGCACTGTAGACAAAAAGGCTCCCTTTTTTAGTTCTCAGGGAAAGTATATGACATGTCCAAGGCAAATGGAAAGATAAAAGCTAGATCTTACTCCAGTAGTGGATCATCTAGTTTCTGTTGGTTTGGGGGATTTTTACAAAGAATACTGAACTAGGTTGACTTTGATCTGATTTCTTAAACAGAAATAAACATACAGTATAAGCCACTTGTCACATATCAGCAATCCATTAACTATAAAAAGAACCTGAACACATCCTTGTTTTGTAAATGCAAAGATCCATTGAAAGATGCCAAAATTCTAGTAAAGAACACTAACCGTATAACATGAAGTCAGCTAGCACCAATAGAAGCAATGTGATCAGGAGCAAATATTGCATGGTAGATAATAACAGGAAAAATACTTTAAAACAAAATTAATGACAACAAAACTAAACAGAGAGAATAAGGTGCCCTGTTCAAAGTCCTTTACATCTTTACCCAATCACAGAATGAAGGCCACTCCTACCATGAACCTCCCTGCATCCTGAGATCAACATCTTCTTTGATTACCAGTGGCATCACTAGGGGGTGCAAACCGCACCAGGTGATACTCTAAGGGAGGGTGATAGCACTGCTCCTCAACACCTTGACAGAAACTGGCTGTGGCAATCATCTGCTTCCCTTTAAAATGCTTTCAGAGACAGTGGGAGTGGGATGAAGCTCACTGGGAGGAGGAAGAAAAAGCCTCAGGATTTTTTTAAATTTAAAATTTAAAGGATTGTTTAAAGGAAGAAGGTCTTTTTGTCATGGTGCATTGCCTATGCAATGGTCTCTACAGCAAGGTTCTCCTGGCCACAGGATAGCACCTATTCTGCTCCTAGGTTTGTGATGGGACTGGACAACTTAATTTTAAAATATTGCCTGTGGACCAAGTGATTTTGCTTATAGTTTCTTCTTCTTCAAGGAGAAATATACAGTTGTCCCTACCCTTACGCGGGGGATACAGTTGTCCCTTTGTAAGGGGAAAAACGTGGATGCTCAAGGCCCATTCAAGTGAAAGGGGCTTGTGCCTGCGGCAGCACACAACAACACACACGCCATTGACTTTTCCAGCACACGGCGCTGCTCCTTCCAATGTATGCTGGGAAGTCGCATAAGGTACACCCACGTATCATTTCACTACTGTTATTTTTTAATGTATATTTTAATTGTAAGAAAGCATGAGTCTTCTGATAACTAATACAGTGGGCCCTTGGTATATGCGGGGGATCCGTTCCAGACCCCCCGCGTATGCCAAAATTTGCGTATGCTCAAGTCCCATTCTATACAATGGTGGCGCACGTGCACGTGCACCACCATTGGACAGAAAAGTCCCCCTCCCCTTCCCCTCCCTCCCTCCCTCCCTCCTACCTGCTTACCTGCTGGGTCGCCGTGCCACCGCCACGTTCTCGCTGCTGCCACGGGAAAATCCGGGTGCTGCTCCTGGAGGCCAAGAAGCCTCCAGGCTGCACCTGACCCTTGAACAGTTGCGGCGGCGGTGGCGAGGACGAAGCATGGCCTTGTCCTCCTCGCCGCTGCCATCGCAGAAGAGCCGAGTGCAGCCTGGAGGCCTCTTGGCCTCTAAGAGCAGCACCCAGCCATTTTGCGGGGGCCAAGGCCACAAGGAGGCCAAGCCTCGTCCTCTTCGATGCTGTCGCCTCCGCTGCCGCAAAATGGTCAGGTGCTGCTCCTGGAGGCCAAGAGACTTCCAGGCTGCACCTGGCCCTTGTACAGCGGTGGCGGCGGCGAGGAGGACAAGGTCAACCTTCGTCGTCCTCGCCGCTGCCGCCGCCACCACCATGAAATGGCCAGATGCAGCCTGGAGGCCTCTTGGCCTCGAGGAGCAGCATCTGGATTTTCCCACAGTGGCGGCGCAGCAACCCAGCAGGTAAGCAGGGAGGGAAAGAGGGAGGGAGGGTGGGAAGGTAGATAAATAGGTAGGTAGGTAGGTAGGTGGGAGGGAGGGAAGTTAGGAAGGAGGGGGAAAGAGGAGGGGAGGAGGGAGACTTTTGTTCCCAATGGCGGCGCACGGGCACGCGCACCGGCATTGGAAACAACTTCAGGATTTGCCATGTGCATATGCTCAAATCCGCGCATGGCAAATCCACGTATAAGGAGGGCCGACTGTATAATACATCATGAGATTTCGTGGACTGAAGCCTACTTAATCAAATACAGTACATTCCGTTTAATCAGATTTTCGGATATATATGCTGTACAAATGTTTATGGATGATATTCTAGTGAGGTTACACTCAGAGGTCTATTAAATACAGAAAGTACTGAGAATGAAAATAACTTTGTTAGCACTGGCCATTCATCAAACTGTTCCTGATAATGCAAACCTCTGGGAGCTAGGTGAACCAATTAACACATGTAACATGATAAGAAACCTTTATCCCAATTTAAACCTCCATAGATAATATTTGAACTTCTTATTTAACTGTAATTAAGGGGACTCCTGCTATGATCTTCCATTCAGAGATGGACTAGACAGGCACCACCTGTGCCTTCAAACTAAAGGTTCATCATAAAAGTGAAAGCCAAGGGAGTTCAGAAGAAAAGTGACTCTGCTCTATTTCAAGGAAAATGGAATGAACAGAATGTCATGCTGCTTTTGCTGAAGTCCAGCATTAAAACCCACACTAACAAGTTCAGGATAATTTCTGGAGTCACTGAATGGGATCCAAGTGTTCATTTCTTCCAGAGGAAAACCTCCACATCAGAGGATCTTTGGATACAATGTGTGTTAAATACTAACTGTCTGTTACACAATAAGGTTCATGTCAGGTATACATAGCTAACACTAATGAGGACATTTGAATTAGACTCCTATAAATGCTAGTGAACAAAATGGGACTTCTGAATAGGAATGCATAGGATAGTGCTGTTAAGCTGTTTTTTACTTTGATAAAGTAAAAAGGAGCCTTTGTGTTACTGGGTAACAAGATTTTTAAAATGCCCTTATTTAAATTAGTTATTACAAGCACTTTCAGAATTGAAGGCGATATATACTCATCTTAAGAGAGGAGCCTCCTCCTATGTCCACAGGTAGGAATGGCTCTTCAGAATGGTAGTATCTGTGAATCATCATAAAACTAGAATGTTTTCTTCTTCAGGGACTGTGTACCAATTTATGTAGATCCACTCAGCTCATAAAATCATTCACAAGTGTTTGTCAAGAGAGATCAACTGTGTGTTTCTCATTATCAGTGGAGGCAATCAGAGTAACAACTAGGGATGTCATTCAAAGGACTAAGAAAGATTTGCAATCAACTAAGAGTCCCAAGCTGGTTGAGCACACACACCCCTAAACTGTAAGTCTCTACTTGTAAGTACAAATGGTAGTGCCAAGGTGAAAAAGTTACAGATATCTTGACAGTTCTTATATGCGACAACGCAACTATGTTGTATGCTGACTTTTACCAGTTGAATCTCCTTTATCTGTATAGCTTGGGACTGAAGTGTTTTGGATGTTGGGTTTGGTTTTTTTTAATTTTGGAATAATTGCATATACACAAGAAAATTTATTGGAGATGGGGCCTAAGTCTAAACATGAAATTCACTGCTGTTTTGTAAACACCTCATACACATAATCTGAAGGTAATTTTATAAATAGTATGTTTAATCATTTTGTATATGATATAATGTTTACATACACTGAACCATCAGAAAGCAAAAGTGTCACTATCTCAGCTACCCATGTGGACAATTTTGGATTTTGAAGTATTTTGGAATTCAGAATTTGGATAAGGGATACTCAGCCTGTATTACAGGTTTTTTTTTTAGATGTTTACAATTACAAATTCTAAAACTTAGAGATGTTATCCTAACCATCCAATTTTAAAGAAAGATTCCAACAGGAACAAGCGAATGCCTTGCAAGGTTCACATTTTGAGCATGGTTAGGTTGGTATAGAATAACCAAAACGTTCAATAGGCTGGTGAGAGTGTAATGAATGATTCATAAAGGCAATTTTTACCACCACATTTCCTCCTATGAACAGCACCTACACTCTAGCTTTTAAATATGAATGAATGAATGAATGAATGAATGAGTTTATTTTTATATACCGTCGTTCCTTCGATCACGGCAGTTTACAACATCATAAAATACAAATTATAATAACAACAATCCCCCCATCAATAATAATCAATAATTAAAACCAGTAGAAACAGTAAACAGATCCAATCAGAACATTCACAATACACAGGAGAGAATATCAATTAGGACATGTGGGGGAAGGCTTGGCGGAAGAGATGAGTCTTAAGGTTTTTCTTAAAAGACTCAAGGGAGGGGGCCGAGCGGAGCTCATCAGAAAGAGAGTTCCAAGTCCGGGGGGCCAAAACAGAAAAGGCCCTGTGCACAGACACTGTGTATCTAACCTTAGGAACTCTCAGAAGTTGTCTACCTCCTGACCTGAGAGTGCGGGGCGGATTATATGGGGAGAGGCGGTCCTCCAAGTACTATTATTTCCACAAATAATTCTTGAATTCTACTTTAAAAAAAGTTTCTGGCCAAGTTCCTTTTCCCCAAACCATTAATTAGCAATGAAAAATCACAACACATCTCAGAAAAATGGTAAAAACATGAATTATACAGAAATAGAGCCAGTGTGGTAGTGGTTTGAGTATTTTACTATGACTCTGGGGAACAGGGCTCAAAATTGCTGCTCATCCATGGAAATCCGCTGGGTAACCTTGGGCAAATCACTCTCTCTCAGCCTCAGAGGAAGAGAAAGGCAAACTCCTTTTAAACAATTCTTGCAAAGAAACCCCTGTGATAGTACAGTAGACTTGCCCTTTATGCAGGGGATCTGTTCTGGACCCTCTGGCATAAGGGAAATTGAGTGTATGCTCAAATCCCATTCAGAGTAACAGTGTGCGCTCCCACAGCACGCCATAGTGCATGCACCGTGGGCGTGTGCCCCATTGTTTTGATTGGGGCTTGCCTTCCATGTGAGCTCAAGTCTGCGGAAGGCAAGCCCGCGTAAAGGGCGGGCCAGCTGTAACACCTTAGGGCCTCCATAAATCAGAAATTACTTAAAGGCCCATAACAACAACAACAAATACAAAATAGCTAGCTTAAAGAAAAAAATATCCATTCATGAACACAAGTAGTATAACAGAAGCATCTGTTTAATTCTACAATGGCTATCAAAGTTATGCAGTAATGGCACATCATCACAACTGAATGTTGAAAACCAAGTCTCCTCAAAGCGTAAAAGAGATGGGGCAGCCTAACTTCCTTGGGTAGACAGCTGAGGTGATGCTACAGAGAAAGTCCTGTTACATGTACTCACCAACCTATCTTCACAAGGTAGGTTGGGACATGCAACAGGACCTCCTCTGAAGATACAGAATTTCTGGAAGAGCCATATGGGATGAGGCCATCTTTCAGATATCTTGGCCCCAAGTCATTTAGGGCTTTGTAGGCCAATACCGGCACCTTGAATTGAACTCAGAAACAAACTGAAAGTCCAATGTTATTGTCTATAAAATGCACACCTGAAGCCAGTCTGGCTGCTACGTTTTTGCACTAGCTGCAGCTTCTGGATGTTTTTCAAGAGCAGCCCTTGTAGAGTGCATTACTGTAATGTAGAGCACATTGCAGTAGCCTAAATGAGAAGTAACCAAGGCATGAACAACTGTGGCCAGATCTGAGTATTTATACCTGGCCCTTCGCCCAAAAAAATGCTCTCAGAGCAGCTTACAAACTGTTGATTTGACACTTCCTTGCCCTCGGAATTACAATCTAAATAAGACAAGAAACATGAAAAAAAGGGGATGGCGCTGGAGGAAGAGAATTAAGTCCAGCAGATGCTGTCTATTCTTTCATTTGTTGTTAGGGTTGCAACACAATGGAGCTGTGCCTGCCTCTTCTTTTCTCCCTCTGAGGCCACTGCAGTGGCAGTTCGGATGGAGGAAAGTACCTTTCATCCACTGTTGGAAATGAGGCATGATGGAACTGTTTCTGCCTCTTCTGTTGAAGTCCCCAAGCACCATTTTTCCCAAACCAGAAATTACATTACTGTTACTTCTGATTCCCATTTTTGTACATTTTCAGCCTTTTCAGGATGGATGGATGGATGAAAGAATAATTAAACCCAACTTGTGCCTCGTGGAGGCCTCTGGTGGCATCACTTAGCAATTTTAGGTTAAAAATAAAATAAAAATGGGGTTGGCAGATATCTGTAGGGTCTGGGGGCCCTCTGGGCTGTACCAAAGCCACTACCACCACTGCCCCAGTATGTATCCATAGACCTCTGAGTTATGTAGCAAAATAAGTTCACAGGACAACTTACTAATCTACCATGAACAAGTTTTACTTGAATTTTAATTTAATCACTGGGGTAACTGGACAGAACACTACTGTATTCAACATTGGAGTTTAGATATTGTTTTTTGCTTAATCCATTAAAATCAGGCAGTTTTTTAAAAGTCTATGAGAAATAAAACACAACCAGTTGGGTGGTAGTTATGTAATATACAAGTACTGGCAAGATCAAGACTGTTTTATGGTTGGCTATTTCATGCCAGAACTCTTAAAGAGATTGATGAGCTGGCAAACCAAAACATTATGGTCATAGGGTTTTGATGCAAATGGAATCCGCTTATTATGTCACATTCATGCTCACTTGTAAACAAATAGTGCTGGAAGGAACACAAAGGATTACGTAGTTCATTCCCCATCCCAATTGCCTTCAAACAGGATGCAAAGTATAACTCTCTATGTAAGGATAGATAGATATAAATTCTTTTTTTCTTTGGACAATTTCTTAATGCCAAAACTTTAAGCCAGAAAATTAATTTTAGAATACTCTAGACCGAGTTCGCCAAAGAACTGTACATGCCAAAATAGATTTTCTATAATTCCACTAAACAGGACTTAATGAAAAGCTAACAAATCTGCATCCAAAAATGTTATTCTCCACCCAACCAATCCTTAATCTGTTTCCAATATAACTTTCATTTTCCTCAGATTTTATCACTCTGAGCCTGTAATGCTCTACTCACTTACTGGGAATAAGCCCCACTGAACTCAATGGCACTAACATCCAAGTAGAAAGGAGTGCATTGTTAAAGGTACAGTACTGGCAATTCTGACTCTTTTTTTGTTAAATGTATTGGATAAAATCACTGATCCTTTGCCCTGCACTAACAAAGCTGAATAAGAGTTCAGGAAAAGGACCATACTTTCTTGGATACAAAATAGTAAGTTGAATCCCGATTTAGCCATAATGAGAAGAGATCCAATGAAATCCCTGGCAGGCCCCACTGATTTCAGTGGTTCTATAGCAAGCATGGTGTAGTGGTTTGAGTATTGGACTACAACTGGAGATCAGGGTTCAATTTCCCGCTTGGCCATGGAAACCCACTGGGTGACTGTTGATGAGTCACACACTCTCAAACTGAGGAAACCACATGATAGGGTCGCCTTGGACCCACCATAAATCAGAAATCAATTGAGACAACACTAAGAACAACTTACAGTAAGTCTAGATGTAAGCCACAATCTATCAGAATCACACCCACCCACATGGAAAAGAAAAACTACACCTTGCAATCCTAAACACACACCTTGGAATAAATTCAAATGATCTCAACAGAATTCTGAAAAGACCTGTACCAGACTGCACTATATGTTTTAATTATTTCCTGTCAGAAACTCTTACGATACCAGTTTTTGATGTAGTATAATTGGTGAGCAAAGTAGCACCTGATATGTGTGTCACCTTTATACTGAAAAGTTTACAGCGCTTCATTACAGCCAGGTCTTATTCTTTAAAAAGAGGAGTCTTGTGTAAAACATATGAGAAACAGAAATTTTGATAATCAAAATTATAGTACATGCTAATGGCAAACTCATTCTTTGAGTGTATAAAACTTGTAGCCACACTGGAACTATATACACACAGACTATCACATTTGAAGCACTCCAGTTTTACAGAAGTACTTAAAAAAATCCTCTAGAGAACATTATACAAATACCCAGCACTGGTCATCATGGCTGGGGGATTCTGGAAGTTTATGGCCCAAAAAAGTAACTTCTCCGAGCACACAGAAAAATAGACTCTAGAAACAGGTACTAATAGGGCGAGTTTTGGAACAGTATGTGCACCAACTCTGCTTGTCTCACTGGTTTTGCCTGGTCACAACCAATGAGGCCAGCTGGTAACTGGAAGAAGATAGCAGGCATTTGTCCTTTCTCTATACACAATTATAGCACTATGAATCCAGTCTTAAGTGCCTTGGCTACCTCCTATGAAATCCTGGGGCTTGTAGCTTTGTGAACCCCCTGGCTGAGAATTCAAAATATCTTTCCCTGAACTGCAAATCCTGAATAAAAGTTGAAAAAAAACTGAAATGAAATCATAGTGCTATAACTGTGCCGTGTGAAAGAGCCCTTGGACCTCTAAAGCCATAATTGTTTCCACACAGTGAAAAATCTGATAAATATCAAGTGTTCCACAGTCTTAAACAAGTCTGCTCTGGAATTAAATGTAGAATCTTGTGAGCTTGTTAGGGATATTCAACTCCAAGTGAAAGAGAAGCAGAATTCAGAGCAGTCACAAGACAAGAGGGAAAGAGCAACGCAGCTGGCTGTTTAAAGTAACCCTAAGTAGAGAGAGAAAACTAAAGGCCCAGAAGACAATTAAAGGGAACAAGAACAGCCAAGAGCCAAGTTCAAAGATAGGCATGGTTGTTTCTTTCCTAAGGCTGAGGTAAAGAGCATATGGAGAAAAAGAAAATGAGGACGCAATCCTTGGAATCTACTAACGGAATTGTGGACAAACCATCTTTTTAAAGTGGCTCTCTCAGAGCCAGAGTGGATGCACATCTGACATGGAGGACTGGGCCTAAACCACTTTATTATGCATATAACATTTTTAAAAGGTTATTTCCTTGTTTAACAAGGCATGTTACATAGGCCCCTCAATCCACAAGGCATTGAAAAGCCACTGTATTTGAATTCAAGCCATTTTAAAACTCAAGCCAAATACACATTTACTTGGAGAAAAGCCATAATCATTTCAAAAATGTTTTGCTTCCAAGAATGTCTTGGGATAACAGATTTATGTCCTAAACCTATGGGATTCTCTAGACTGCCCAATTGTTATGGTAAATGTCAGGGCTTTCTATTTCAGGATTTGACAGCTTGTAATTGATGTTTCTGTTTTTCCATTGTGCCTTAAATATACCTGTGGTTTGGCCTGGTTTGTTGCTGGATATCGTGAAGTTTAGTACTACCCCAATCTATGAATTTCTTTGCAACCTCTCTTCTCTTCCATTTGAGGTTTGGTTAAGACGTGGTGTAAGTGTGGTTTCCTTTTATTCCCCTGCCATGCCAACCATGAACTTAACAACTACTGCCCATGCTTTTCTCCTTGTCGAACGTTTTTGTTGTAGTCATAATGCTAAGATGAACAAAGCCCCTCCACATATGCTCCTCCCCATGTATCCATCTTCTCTATCTTGCATAATTACATTTCTAAACATTTGGGGGGGGGGGTTATAGTGCTGGCCCTAAAACGCAAGAAAGAAAAGAATAAATGTTCACTCTGGTAACCAGAAATGTAAACAGGGGACAAAGTTCAGCAGAAAACCAAGGGTAACACCCCCTCATGCCAAATGTCATCAGTGGGATCATCCAAAAGTACAGCAGGAGGAACTGAGACAAAGGACACAAACATGTATCCCAGCCTGTAATGGAAACCTCTGGGACAGAAAAGAAAAACACACACACACCCTTCAGTGGCCTTTAAAAATTGCTGCTAATACTAGAAATGCAGAGGGAAAATACAGGGAAAAGAATATTTATGAATATCAAGAAAAGCCCAATAACTAAAGCTGTAACTCCTGCCAAATTCTGAAGCTTTTGACCAGTTTGGAAAAATCCTTAGTTGCTAGACAAAACCCTTCAAGTCCACAACAGTTAAAGGTATAGTACTGTGTCAGAAACAAAGGAGCCACAAAACTGTTCCTCTTGCCAAGGAATGAACAACCTGTGAGGTTCCAGATGTTGTGGGACTACAATTCCTGTCACTTCCCACCACTGGCTATGCTAGCTGGGGCTCATAAGAGTAGTAATAAAACAACACACTAGAGGTGGGTCTACGTTGGCCAGAATATTCCAGGTTGCTCTCAGAGTATTCTAGCCCTGAAGTCGTCATGAATTCTCTCTTTTACATGTGCAATCCAGAACAATGCCAGACAGCTGTCTACATGCAACTCCTACTTTGCCTCTGAAGTTGAAAATGAGTGTCAGTCACACGGCTGGGCAACTCATTGTTATGGAGTGCTCTAGATTTTCTTGGAAGATCCAGAGGAAATGGTGAGATTTTTTAAATTACTTTAACACAAGGATGGCCCAGATTCACTACAAAACTGGCCTTCTCTGTCTGCACCTATATCTGCATTGTCTGAACAGGGCAGCATGAGGATGGAAGGAAACCAGTGTAAATGGCCCATGTACATGTCCTCTTCCTCTTTCTCACCTCCGTCCTTTAATCTCTGTCCAGCATTCAGCTGCACGCATTATCACTTCCACCCACCGCTCTGACCACATTTCTCCTGTGTTGGCATCCCTTCACTGGCTCCCTCTCCCTTTCCACATTCAGTATAAGCTCCTGCTGTCGACATTCAAAGCCCTCCATGGACTGGCCCCTCCTTACTTATCAGACCTTCTTTCTCTTCACCTTCCCACCAGGGCCCTCCGTTCTGGTAGTCAAGGGTTCCTGTCTCAGCCCAGGATTTCCTCTGCCCCATCCCGGATTCGCCCCTTTTCACTTGCTGCCCCTCACTCCTGGAACCTTCTTCCTCCACAAGCAAGAGCCATCACTTCTTTAACCAGCTTCAAAACGGAGCTGAAAACCATCCTATTCAGAGAAGCTTTCCCAGGCATCGCATAATTGTCGCTTACTATCTGATGTTCTGTTGTTGGCTGTTTATCGATCCATTTCCTGTATTCCTATGTACTGTATATGTATTATCCTACTTGTGATTATGTATTTTCTCTGGATAATGATTAACCATCCATTATGAAGCCTTGCCCTCCCTCCAGTCCATCTGCCTTGGTCCAGACCTCGGAGGTTGAGAGGAACTGCTGGACCTCTTACCCTTTCCCTCCACCACTCCCTTCTCCTTCTGTGTCATGTCTTTTTAGATTGTAAGCCTGAGGGCAGGGAACCGTCTAACTAAAAAGATTGCATGTACAGCGCTGTGTAAATTTACAGCGCTTCATAAATAAAGGTTAATAATAATAATAATAATGTAGACATGCTCTGAAAAGGCTGCCTACTCCTCTCTTGAATTTTATGAAGTCATAATTCCTTTGCAAAATCCATCTATTTCCTCATTGTATTGATCTGTTTTTGCAAAGATGAAGTGCCCTGCCTCTTATAATACAGCAGAAATGCTGTGATTAAACACAAGGGAGGGTACTGGCCAATATTCCACTTTGTGCCTCCTCTCTGGTGTGTCTACACTATTCATCAGGGGCAGGAGAAAGACTTAGTGGTTAGGGGATTCTTGGTGGGGAAGACAAATGACCATATTTCCAACGAGTTTGGAGTGGTTTCATTATATTTTGCCAAATGGGGGTAGGTTGGTTGGACATGGTTTAGGGATTGAAAATTGCTCCAGAATCATGCAAAACAAATGAAGAAAGCTCATGAGGCTTGGGGGACTATGATAGAGTACAGAGGACTATAAAAGTAAGGGACTGGGAATTGTATGTATCCTGGGCCACACTTAACCCACCCTATTCTAGCTCTTGTCTCAGTCCTGTTATGCTTCCCAAAAGTACTTTATATGGAACTGCTTTTGCAGCAGAGCCATGGGTTGTTTCTGTTCTCATACAGAATCAGTATTCTGCTTCCAGATTATAGGATGTATGCGGTTCAATAGTCCAACCCAGTAAGGAATTATGGGAATTTCTATAGAATGAAAACCAGAGAGTTCCAACCTCAGAAGGATGGAGCAGCAAAACCCTTGGAAAAGGTATATGTTCAAGTCTGTGTTTCTGCCAAAGCAGAGGAGAAAAAGAACTATACAAAGGGAAGGAGAACCATAGCTAAGAGAAAGGAGGTCTAAGAAGCATATGCAATCTGCAAATGGCATTTAAGACCACAAGGGGAGAGGAGACAACAGGCTTACGGAGGATTTCCTCACAAATTTGCTGAGTAATGAGTCCAAAGATGAAGAAAAGCCATTGCATAATTGTATTTTACCTCTGCTCTTCCCTCTTGGAGTGATTCCTCAGTCCAAGTCTGAGTCACCCATCTTCACCACAGAGTCGTCCTTAAATATGTTTGGGGAAACAGCAAAGACAACTGGCACAGAGAAGTGAGAATTGAATTCCACAGCCTAATTCCAAAACCACACAAACAAACAAACAATCCTGTTGCGTCTACTTGAGGCCACTGCAATAGGTTGCATTGATTATTTAGTAATGAAATGTAAGTATTGAAATAAAAAAATCTATGCCATATATAAAAACAGATTGCTCATTAATAGACTTTTCCAAGTATATGGACAATGGGTGAAATCTGAATTCAATGCAATTTAAAATTAGTTAGGATTAAATACGGCCACACTGATTTCAGCTAAACTACACTAAGCATCATAAAGTCAGAACCCAACTTGGTGCTGTTGTTGACTTATCATTACCCCAACACCTTATTCTGGAACAGATTATTAAATAATGTATTACTATCCTTGTGCAATACATCCATCTAAAAGCCCTCACTAAACCCATCTCTGTCCTCTTCACTCTGTTTCTGCCAAAACAGAACTGACACCAGTGCTTCCAATGGGATGGAATGAGTGTAAATGAGAGATCAAGCAAGACAACCATAGCCAAATGTGGTCCTATGGTTCAGTAGTATGATTTTAGTAGAATAGCAAGTGCCAAAATAACATGGACAGCCTTGGATATTATGAACCAAATCCAACATAATGCTAATTGTGGGGAAATCTCTGCAAAAAAAAAAAAAAAAAAAAAGAGCCTGTGATGGTGGTGGGAAGCAAGAGAAAATCTTCCTCTGTAGATCTTAAGACTCTAGCAGGTTGATACGATCTTTCAGATAATCTGGACCTAAGCCACACAGGACATTATAGGTTATCACCAGCACTGAGAATTGTACCCAGAAGTGAACCAGTAGCCAGTGAAGCTGTTTTGACAAGGGAGTTATATGCTTCCTGTAACTGGCCCTGGTCAGCATTTGGGCTGCAGGATTTTGGACCTGCTGAAGTTTCTGAACAGTTTCCAAAGGCAGCCCCACATAAAGTGCATTATAGGCTCCATACAGACAGGCCAAAATAAAGCTGCTTTGGGTCACTTTGGAGGTATGCTGTTTAAAGGATGCATGCGTCCTAAGAGGCCGGAAGCCGTGCCAAAGCCATGTATAATTTAAACAGCATACCTCCAAAGTGACCTGAAGCAGCTTTATTTTGGCCTATCTGTATGGGGCCATAGTAATCCAAACAAGGAACAGGCACAGCTGGCACACCAGTTTTACCTCTGCAAATGCACCCCTGGCCACCGCTAAAACCTGAGCATCCAGGCTTAGAGTTGAGTCCAGAAGCACATCCAAGATGTAAGTCTACAATTTTAGGGGGAGTGAAACTCCACAGAACACAGGTAGAGTCCCTATTCCCTGATCTGCCTTACAACTGCCCAGGAGCACCTCTGTCTTATCTGGATTAGGTTTCTATTTGTTTGCCCTCATCCAGGCCATTACTGACAGCAGACACTGGTTTAGTACAGAGACAGCTTTCCTGGAATCATTGCTGTGTTGCAAATAAGAGTTACTGATTCTGGTGGAGAAACTGTCATTGTGGAGAACATGCTTTGTGTTTGCTTAACATTTTCCTCCATTGTGTAGTGGAATTTGTGTAGTTGAAATATCAGCTTTTTTAAAAAACACCAGTCACCATTCAAGGTATGTAGAGAACTGGAGAATAAAGGATTAAAACATAGCTAAACATCTGAAAACCACTTATTAATTTACAAGAAAAAAAATTCTTACCATTGCTATTAAGTTCAAAGCAACCATCTGGTTACAAGGAGTATCAATTTCCCCAGGAAATCCTATTCTGCATTCACTCTTATCCACAAAGAAATATGTTTCCTTCCAATGGAAAAAGACCAAACTGTTTACTGTGAGTAGATTTAACCACTAAATATAGATCAGCAAGGAAGGAAATATTGGGCAGTCAAAAAACCTAAATATATGTCTTATGTACTGTGTCAGATGGTGCATGCTTTGCTGGAAAACTTGCAGCAAAAGTGAAATCCATCCAAAAAACTCTTTCTGGAATAATGCCAAAGAAAATGATTCACACATTCCAGTGGAGTCTTAACATTTATTTATTTATATAAAAAATTGTAGAGCCAGTGTGGTGTAGTAGCTTGAGCACTGGGCTATGACTCTGTATAACCACAGTTCAAATCCTCACTTGGCCATGGAAACCCACTGGGTGATCTTGGGCAAGTTACACACTCTCAGCCTCAGCCTCAGCAGAACACATTGGCAAGTGCCCTCTGAACAAGGCAGCCCTGTGATAGGTTTGCCTTAATGTCGCCATGAGTCAGAAATGACTTGAAGGCACACATAGAATCACAGAGTTGGAAAAGACCTAAAGAACTATCCAGTTCAACCTCTTCCCATGCAGGAAGATAGAATCAAAGCATCCCCAACAGATGGCCATCCACCCTCTGTCTAAAACCTCCAAAGAAGGAGACTCCACCACTCTCTGAGGGAGTGTGTTCCACTGTCAGATCTTACTCTAAAGAAGCTCTTCCTAATGTTGAGATGTAATCTCTTTTCCTGTAGTTTGCATACATTGCTCTGTGTCCTAGTTTCTGGTACAGCAGAAAACAAGCTTGCTCCATCCTAACATGATATCCCTTCAAATATTTAAACAGGGTTATCATATGGCTTCTTAACCTTCTCTTCTGCAAGCTAAACATCCCCAGCTCCTTAAGTCACTTCTAAGGCATGGTTTCCTGACTCGGCATCATTTTGGTCACCCTCCACTGGACACACTCCAGCTTGTTGACATCCTCTTTGAATTGTGGTCCTCAGGACTGAAGGCAGTATTCCAGGTGTTTTAATACTGTAATAATTTATTCTATTTTAATGCTAATTTTGTATGCTTTTAATTGTATTGTTTCTTTAAACTGTAAGCCACTTTGAGTCCCAATTTTGGAGGGAAGTGGGATGATGATGATGATGATGATGATGATGATGATGATGATGATGATGATGATGA